>NC_040044.1:36295392-36363239 GCF_003713205.1 Coffea eugenioides
AGTATCCCGCACTCGGGGGGGGACTTCCCCCGACCTCTTCGGGACGGACCTTCGCCTCCCCTGGGAGCCCTAGTCGGTACGGCCCGGGGCTGCTCCCAGGGGTCTGGGGGCCAAGGCCCAGCTCGGCCATTCCTGGGCTGCCACGTGTCTGGGCCCGGAACGGGGCCTCTGCACTAGCCCCCTAGATTAGGTAGGACTGTCAGGCAGACCTAATCTACCTCCGCCACGTGGAAGGCCAGAGCCGCGCACTACTCTGCCGAGGTCACTTCTGGTAAAGTGCTGTCACAGGGACGCTGTGCCCGCGTCCTTTCAGCTGTCCCGCCTCTTCGGTTTTCGTACCAGCATTAAGTGCGTTCACATGGGGGTCGGTTCAAATTCACGCAACCGTTTTCCCTCCACTCTTCCCCCTATAAATAGGGGATGCCAAATTCTCATCTGTCCCATTTGCCATTTCCGCTTCTTCTTGTGCATTTCAAGTTATCACGCTCCCTGTGCACTCACATTTCCATTTTCCAGCAACCTCCGGCGTCCTGTGCCCAGATTCCGGCGAGCCTTCAGTCCTTCTTCTGCCGTTCTCAGTAAGTCCTTTCTGCGATTCATCTTCCCCCTCTGCAGTGTCTTTTTTGCCCTCTGCTACCTCCTACTTTTTATGTCGGATCATTCTTCCTCCTCTGTTGCTATAGTATCAGTCCGCCGCAGAGCTCCCCGAATCATCGCTCTTTCCTCGCCTTCACCCTCATCTTCGTCACCATCTTCTCCTCCCCCTCTTTCCCCTTCTTCTGCTTCTAGTCCCAGCTTCCACACCTCAGACCTGCCCGAGCCTACTGACACCATGAGCTCTCCTCCACCCCAGTCTCCTTCATCCCATCCTTTTTCTGCCCGCGCTCTAGAGGAAACGGCTGAGCTCGACGCCTACCTCGAGCGAGAGGCCGCAACCACCTCCTCTCCCCAGTCCCCCCATGATTCCCCTGGCAGGGCCCAGGGCGGAGCTGGGGAAGACAGGGATCCCTCTGAGGGGACCCCTACCTCGGAGCAGGGGGAGGATCCCGAATTCTCCTACGGTTACCCAGACCTACAGGAGGCCACCCTATTGCCCCAGGACGTGGCCGAGCTGGCCGAGTCGTACTCCATCCCTCCGGCCTTCGAGCCGAGGGCGGCCGGGCCCGACGACCGAGCCTGCCGACCTCCCCCAGGCTTCGTGGCCATCTACAGGGAGCAGCTCATCGCAGGGCTCCGTCTCCCCATCCATCCAGCTCTGACCCATATTCTGACCTACTGGGGGCTCAGAATCACCCAACTTCACCCTACCTCCATCAGGATCATCACCGGATTCCTGATTTACTGCCTTCTCTGCGACATCCCCTACTCTCTCTCCCTTTTCCGAGCCGCCTTCATTCTTAAGTCCTCCCTTCCGGGATGGTACTACTTCTCCCGCCGGGGCCCCCAGACCAAGGGAGGGAAAGGGGCCCAGGAGTTGTTCTTCGGCCTCCCCTCCTCCGTTAAGGATTGGAAGGAGGATTTCTTCTTTGTCAGATCCACACATTTTCCCCCCAATGTGTGGAAGGTTGGGGGGGTCAAGGCCGACCCCTACCCAAAGGACCTGGACTACGAGACCCTCAGCCCGCTGTTGGGCTCCAAGGTGAAGCTCGATGTTACCAGGATCTCTACCGAGCAGATCTCCGCAACAGGGCTGATGGGGACGTTGTCCGGATCCTCTGGGGAAGTGGCGACCCCCCAGCCCAAACTCGACACCTGTAACGCTGGCTCTGACCCTGTCTTTATTCATAGTGTATAGACTTTCCCTTTTTTGCCTTTTACTGTCTTTCGTCTGGCTGACCTGGTGTTCATTTCAGTGAGGAAACTCTCCCAGCTGTTGGGCGCATCTCTCGAGGAGGCCACTCCCGACCCCCAGCCGGGAGCTGCTCGGGGGGCCCCAGGTGGGGCTTCCACCCCGGGGGGCGGCTCAGCCCCCCAGAAGGAGACATCACAACCATCCCCCTCCAAGCAGGCCGCCAGCAAAAAGAAGGCGGCCGGTCAAAAGAGGGGCAGAGGGGACGAGCCCTCTCAGACTGGGCAGAAGAGGCTCGCCCTAGTCTCCGCACAGCCTCCTCCTCTTGCGCGGGTCTCCGGGGGACCAGTCCACCTGGGCGTGGGCTCTGCCGAGGAGCAGGTCCAGGAGTCGGCTCCCCCGAGCTTGTGGCACTTCCGCCACATAGCTCCCCTGAAGCCAGGCCAAGCCCCCACGATGCATGACCCCCGCCACTTCTGTCCATCTTGGAAACTCTCCATCAACGACCGAGCCCAGTTCCCCGAGGTGGCTCGCGAGCTGATGGTGGGCTCGGTCCTTCCTAGGGACAGGAAGTGGATGGAGCTGGCCAGCCCCTCTGAGCTCTTGGACGCGTACTACACCGCCCAGGCCCAAGTAAGTATCGCCCCTGGGTTGATTTCACCCCCGTGTCTGGGTTAAGTGATGTGGCATGCTGATCTGCTCTCTCTCTTTTCCAGTCCAACGCTGCTGGTGCCGCCCTGGCTACCCGCTTCTCCGAGCTGTCTCCCGACCTGGAGAAGTTGAGGAAGAAGAACTTGGAGGTGGAGAGGAAGCTTTCCCAGGCCCTCCAGGAGGCCAGCTCCCTTAAGGCCAAATTAGACAAGGCCGAGAAGGAGATGGATGCCGCCCAGGTCCAGCTCGCCTCCACCAGGTCGGAACTCGACCAGGAGAGGGCTGGTGTGGCCAGGCTGAAGGAGGAGCATGCCGTGGAGCTCTCCGGCACCGTCAGCCGAAAGCGGAAGAAGGCTGTTCGGGAGTTTATCTCCTCCGATCAGTTCGAGGTGGACATCGCCCTCCTCAACCAGCCCATCCTCCAGGTTGGCTCTACGCGGGCCCTGACCCAGGTGCAGGGCCTCAACCTACCCGGCTTCAACGTGGCGGACTTCAAGGACTACGATCCTGCAGCCGAGGATAGGCTGGACTGGCTCTTTGATGGGTACCGGAAGGGGCATGCCCTGAAGAGCCTGGTCCGCCGAACCGACGTAGGAGCAGACCTAGAGGAGGTTCCCCTGGAGGAGGACGGGTCTCCAGGCAGAGCTGCCGGGAAAGAGCCGGTGGCCTAGGGCGGTGGCCACTCCAGAAGCCCATTCTGTCTTTTTGTAAGGATGTGACCATGCTCCAGTTGAAAATGCTCTTGGAGGTCCATCCAGGACGGAATGGGTTCCCTGCTCCCGGGCTCCTGAATAGCCTTCACCATACGCCTCTCAACATGCTTGAGGTGTACTTTCAGCTTCCACCCCGGTCGGGCCACCCGCAGGTAGAACAGACATCGAAGGAGATTACCAACTCGGAAGTTTTACGGTAGATAGGCAGGGCGTTTTGTAATAGATAGGCAGCTCGAAAGCTCTGTAATAGATAGGCTTGCAATGTATACATAAGATTTCGAAGAGTTATTTTCTTCTTTCCTTGCCCACTCGCAATGCTATGTGCCGACCTCCGGGGTCGAACACCTCATCCCTCGGGGCTGAGTGCTTTAAATATTAAGCGCGTCCTTGCCGACCTCCTAGGTCGAACAATTCGCACTTCCGACCGAGTACTTTAAGCATTAAGTGCGTTCTTGCCGACCTCCTGGGCCGAACACTTCACACTTCATTAAGTGCGTTCGTGCCGACCTCCTGGGCCGAACACTTCACACTTCACTAAGTGCGTTCGTGCCGACCTCCTGGGCCGAACACTTCACACTTCATTAAGTGCGTTCGTGCCGACCTCCTGGGCCGAACACTTCACACTTCACCCACTACCCCAAGCCTCCCACTAGGACGTTGAGCGAGGGATTGCTGAATGTGCTAGTGTATGTGCTGGTTGTAAAAGTGGAAAATAAAACAAATACAAATGAAAATGAAAACGAGCTGTGATTGAATGGAAAAACAAAAATTCGGATTTCCGAGGACAAGCCACTGAACCCCCTGGTTTAACCTACGCTACAAACAACCGCAAATTGGAGAAGTGCCAAGTCCGAGGTACTTCAGATCCATCCATCCTTGCGAGCTTGCAATAACCAGCTCGACTCGCTTCCAGGACCTTGTAGGGGCCCTCCCAGTTTGGGTCGAGTTTGTTGGAGCCGCGTACTCTGCTTGTCGAGTTCTTCCTCAGGACGAGGTCTCCTGGCTGGTATTGTATAGTCTTTACTTTGGCGTTGTGATAGCGAGCAAGCTGGCTTTTATACTTAGCCATTCGAATAGCCGCTTCCTCCCGCCTGACTTCGAGCATGTCCAAGTTGCACCTAAGCTCTTCCTCGTTGGACGGTGCCACGAAGTTCTGCGTTCTGGGTGAGGGAAGACCAACCTCTGCGGGCACCACCGCCTCTGCTCCGTATGTTAGGGAGAACGGGGTCTCGTGAGTAGCCGCCCTGGGCGTAGTGCGGTAAGCCCAGAGGACACTTGGGAGCTCATCCAGCCAGCTCGATTGGGCGGACTCCAGTCTAGTCTTCAACCCTTGCAGGACAGTTCGGTTGGCGTTCTCCACCTGGCCATTGGCCTGGGGGTGACCAACCGACGTGAAGTGCTGGTTGATTCCGAGCTCGGCGCACCAGCTCCGGAAAGGGTTCTCGGCAAACTGGCGGCCGTTGTCGGATATCAGGGCATGCGGAATCCCAAACCGGCAAACTATGCTCTTCCAAAAGAATTTCTGAATTGCCTTCCCTGAGATAGAGACCAAGGGCTCCGCTTCCACCCATTTTGTGAAGTAGTCTATAGCTACCACGAGGTGCTCATATCTTCCTAGGGCTCGGGGGAAGGGACCCAGGAGGTCTATTCCCCATTGAGCGAAGGGCCAAGGACTATGGATGGGAATCATCTCCTGAGCTGGCTGATGACGCAGCGAGGCGTGTACCTGGCAAGCTCGGCATTTCCGGACCAGATCCGCTGCGTCTCGGAAGACAGATGGCCAGTAGTAGCCCAAAAGGAGGCACTTTTTGGCCAACACCCGAGATCCCACGTGTGCCGCACATATTCCTTCGTGGACTTCGCGCAGGACGTAATCACCTTCTTCGGGAGTCACGCACTTTAACCAGGGGGACAAATACGACCTCCTATAGAGGGTACCCCCGGTGTAGGCGTACTTGGCAGCCCGGAGCCGGATTCGGCGTGCCTCAGCTTTGTTTTCGGGGAGGGCACCCGAGCTGAGGAAGTCAATGAGGGGCGTCATCCAGGTGGCCGAGCTGTCTATAGCCAGGACCTGGACCTGATCGATACTTTTCTGCTTTAGCACCTCCACCAATACCTCCTTGCTCAGGTGGGCAAATGAGGAGGATGCCAACTTTGAAAGGGCGTCTGCCCGCTTGTTCTGGGACCTTGGCACCCGCTCGATTTCGAACGTTTCGAACAAGGCCACCGCCTCTCGAACTTTGGCCAGGTACTTCTTCATAACCTCGTCCTTGGCTTCATACTCCCCAAGGACTTGAAGGACGACGAGCTGTGAGTCGCTCCTGACCTGGATCGCGGTTATGCCCATCTGGTGGGCCATCCGCAACCCTGTGAGCAGGGCCTCGTACTCGGCCTCGTTGTTGGACGCGGGGAAGTCCAACCGGAGGGCGTAGGTCAGTTCTTCCCCGGTGGGTGAAATGAGTAGCAGACCCGCCCCGCTTCCTTCCTTGCTGGAGGCCCCGTCCACGAACAACACCCAGGGCTCCTTCGGCAGCCGCTCCTCGTGTTGGGGGCTCAGCTCGGTTAGACTCAAGCTAGCCCCTTCAGCCAGGAAATCCGCTAAGGCCTGGGCCTTGATAGCCTTGCGGGGCTGGTAGCCGATGTCGTGCTCGGCTAGCTCGACAGCCCATTTGGTCATTCTGCCCGAGACCTCTGGCTTGGTGAGTATCTGACGCAAGGGCTGGTCAGTCAGGACTACAATGCCGTGAGCCTGAAAGTAAGGGCGGAGCTTGCGTGCCGCATGTACCAAGGCAAGGACCAACTTCTCGGCTGGCGAGTATCGTGTCTCTGGCCCCTGTAGAGCTCGGCTTACGTAATACACCGGCCTCTGAGCCCCCTCATCCTCCCGCACCAGGACCGCGCTGACGGCCTCGTTGCAGGCAGATAGGTATAGGAATAAGGTCTCCCCCGGCTCTGGGGCTGTCAGAGATGGTAGCTCGGCCAAGTATGTTTTTAGGTCGATGAAGGCCTTCTGGCACTCCTCAGTCCAGTGGAAGTCCTTCGGCGCTTTCAGTACTCGGAAGAAGGGCAGCCCCCGGACCGCGGAGCGCGAGAGAAACCTATTCAGGGCGGCCATCCTTCCTGTTAGCCGCTGGACCTCCTTCACGCTCCTCGGAGGGGCCATGTCCATGATGGCCTGGAGTTTATCCGGGTTGGCCCGGATTCCGTCTCGGGACACCAGGAAACCGAGAAACCTTCCCGATCTGACCCCAAAAGTGCACTTCTTCGGATTTAGGCGCATCCGGCTCTTCAGTAGGATGTCCAGTACCTCCCGCAGGTCGGGTATGAGACGCTGGTCAGTCCGACTTTTGACGATCATGTCGTCCACATAAACCTCCATGCTCCTGCCGACCTGGTTTTGGAATAACTTGTTCACCAGGCGCTGGTAAGTTGCTCCCGCGTTCTTCAATCCGAAGGGCATGGTCCTGTAGCAGTAGGTTCCCTCCTCGGTGATGAAGGAGGTCTTGTCCCGGTCCTCCTCGGCCATCTCTATCTGGTGATATCCCTTAAAGGCATTCAGAAAGCATAGAACGTCAAAGCCCACAGTGGAATCTACTAACCTGCCAATTCGAGGCAGGGGAAAGCAGTCCTTTGGGCAAGCTTTGTTGAGGTCTGTGAAGTCTACACACATCCTCCAGGTCAGGTCCTCCTTCTTGACCAGGACGGGGTTGGCCAGCCAGGTCGGGTAGTAGACCTCCAGGATAATCTTGGACTCCAACAACTTGCCGACCTCCGCCCTGATCACCTCATTTCTCTCGGGGGCGAAACTCCTTCTCTTTTGCTTTACTGGCTTGAAGTGAGGGTCCACGTCGAGGTGATGGACCGCCAGGTCCGTAGGGATCCCGGGCATGTCATCCACCGTCCATGCGAAGACCTGGGAGTACTCCCTCAATAAGGCCTTCAAATCTTCCTTCTCGTCCGCTGGCAGCAATGCCCCGATGCGGATGACCTGGTCGGGACGTTCCTTCCTCAAGGGGAACTCCTCAATCTCATCCGGGGTGCCCAGCAGTTGGGCCTCATCCCCTGGGATGTAGGGCTCTAAACAGGTTGTCTGGGCGACCACCTTCTCCTGCCCCCGGAGAGTGGCCAGGTAGCAGGCCCTGGCTACCTCTGGGTCGCCGCGCACCTCGGCTATCCCCCCAGGGGTGGGGAACTTGATTCTGAGGTGGAAAGTAGAGGAGACAGCTCGGAGGGCGTTCAGAGCGGGTCTCCCCAAGAACACATTGTACGGGGACGACTGCTTGACCACCACGAAATCAACGAGAATGGTCCGGCACCTGGGGGCCTGTCCCACGGTGACCATCAGGGTGATCATTCCCTCCGAGCTGATGGGTGGTCCGGTGAAGCCCACCAGGGGCGTCCGGACCGGGGTCAGCTGGTCATCCCTTAATCCGAGCTCCTTGAACACGCGATAGAACATGATGTCAACCGCGCTACCCTGGTCGACATACACCTTCTTCACCCGGTAGTTATTGGTGACAATGTCTATCACAATAGCTTCATGGTTCCCGGAAGCCAAGGGAACCGCATCCCTTGGTCCGAAGGTAATCTCCTCGTCCATGCGCAGACGCTTCAAAGAGTCGTCCCCTTCGGGAGGTGGCCGCTTATTCTTCCGAGCTGCATGACTGTCCCCCCCCGTGGGGCCTCCCGCGATGGTGTTTATCACTCCCACCAGGTTCTGGGTGTCCTGGTCGGGAGAGTGGTTCCGAGGAGCCTCACGTCGTTCTGGACGGTCGCGACGCTGTCCCTCGCGCCTATCTCCGTAAGGGTTGCGTCCGAACTCCTGTCCTGGTCGGCGTACGAACCGACCTAGAAAGCCACGTTGGATCAGGTCCTCGATCTCCTTACGCAGGGCCCAGCACCCCTCCGTGTCGTGTCCGACGTCACGGTGAAAGGCGCAATATCGGTCCTGGTTCCTTTTGTTCCGGGGCGTCCCCATCTTGGGCGGCCGATCTCCCAGCCCTTCCTCCTCCATGACGGCCAAGATCTGAGCTCTGGGCCGTGTTAGAGGGGTGTAGGTCTTCTCTGAGAGTGGTGGCAGAGCAGGGGCCTTCTCCTTCGAGAGCCGATCAAAGACATTTTTCTTGGCCGGGGCCTCCTTCACCTCCAGGGGGTTGGTCCGGCCTTTACGATCTCCGATCTCCCGATCTGACTCTTTCTTTAGGCGACCCGCCTCCTCCGCGTTGGCAGCCTCGTGAGCCCTGCGTAGGAGCTCTTCCAGGTTTACGGGAGGCTTCTTGGCCAGATCGTAGAAGAGCTCCTCCACCCTGAGCCCGTTCGTGAAGGCGGCCATCACCACTTTTTCGTCCTTGTCCCTGACCTGCAAGCTCTCCGCGTTGAAGCGGGTCATGAAATTCCTCAGCGACTCGTCGGGCCTTTGCCTGATGGACATCAGGTGGGTTGCGTTTCTCGCGTAAACCTTCGAGGAGACGAACTGGGCTGCAAACTGCCGGGCCAGCTCGGGAAAGCTCCGTATAGATCCCGGTTTCAGTCCCTGGAACCAGAGCCGCGCCTTCCCCTTTAGGAACATAGGGAAGGTCTTGCAGCGGACCTCATCCGCGGCGGTTTGCATGCGCATATGCGTCAGGAATACCGAGAGGTGGTCCTCCGGGTCTGTAGAGGCATCGTACATCTCGATGCTCGGAATCTTGAACCTCCGGGGTAGGGGGTAGTCCTCTATCTCCCGGGTAAAGGGCGAGGTTGCATAGTTATCTTCGTATGACCGGGGCCTCAAGATCTGCTCGAGTTCATCCCGAGCAGGGTCCGGATGATCGCGGGGCCGGCTTTTGACAGACCGAGCAGGGGAACGCTCGAACCCATTCCGTGTGGGCTTCCTCGGAGAGGGGTCTCTGGGTTGGCTCCTCGCGGACCTGTCGCGGGAATACCTCTCGCTGTCCTCAACCACCGAGGCTCGGGGGCGGGGAGGAGTCCGGGGTCGCTTCCTCCTAGGGGGCTGGTCACGCGAGTCATCCTCTGAAGGATCAGTGGGTAAATCCTTCTCCTTTCCCTTGGCCTTGGAGGTCTGTGCACCTCCAGCCCCCTCTCCCTGCTTGGCCTGCCGAATTATATCCTCCAGCATGGGGAGATTCTCCGTCACGAACTGGAAGATCTGCTGCCTCCGTTCCCCTGAAAGGGCCGAGCCACCGACGCCCTGGGACGCCCCGGCCTCTTTCCGCTGGGACCCCTCACCGCCCCCAGGGCCGGCGCTCTCTGCCGTACGCTTGGATCGCGTCCGGGCCATCAACACAATCTTACTTACCTTACGGTTCCCACAGACGGCGCCAACTGAAGAAGCGCAGACGCTTCCCCGAGGAGAGCTGACCTGATCAGCTCGGGGTGTCGATGGGAGAGCTGATCCAAGACCTGCAAAACAGAGAAGATGAGCTAACAGAGGGGGCCCGAGGGTTGTCCCCGAGGGCGCTCCGACGGCCAAGTTAGTTTTCCGGTGAGTAGGGTTCACGGGAAGTAGCAACTGTCCAGAGTTAATTGCCAATAATCAGCGTCCCTTGTACAGTGGATGTGTGCTATTATTTATACCTGCGAGGGAGTCCGACCTCCGCACGACGCGGGACTTGCCCGGTATAGATAGTATCCCGCACTCGGGGGGGGGACTTCCTCCGACCTCTTCGGGATGGACCTTCGCCTCCCCTGGGAGCCCTAGTCGGTACGGCCCGGGGCTGCTCCCAGGGGTCTGAGGGCCAAGGCCCAGCTCGGCCATTCCTGGGCTGCCACGTGTCTGGGCCCGGAACGGGGCCTCTGCACCTGAACTTATCTCAAATTCTCACCAAGAAGCTAAAAGTAACAAAGTGAAGATTCAGTTCAACATAAGTACAAAACATCAAGAACTTGTCTCACAAAGCCACCTAACTTTAACGCATACAACTTGGCTTTTTCTTCATGGGATAGTACAAAAACGTTTCCTCAATTCTCAAGTCGTGTACAAACAGACAACCACAACCTATTTCCACTGTAACTGAAAAGCCCAGCTAGCATTCATTTTCACCATTTCCTTGGCCTCAGAAATGGAGAAACCATCAGCAGCTTCAGCCGGTGGAAACGACGATAATGGAGAAAAAAAGGGCCCCTATTGAAGTCCCTTTTGGATGTAGATTTGACCCCCCTGATGAAGAATTGATGTTTTATCTGAGGAACAAAATTATGGTGGTCGCGATGATTTGCCTGACAATATTCCCACTGCTGCTGTTTTCGGGACAAGCCCTAATCAACTCCCCTTTGGTTATTCTATCCTTAACTTTAATTGGTTCATATGCATTTAGTTGAATTAAGTCCAAAACTTCAAATACTCATTAAAATGTAACACCGCCTGCATTTAGTTATTTGAGTATGCCATGCGGCCTTAAGACAATCTGAGTGCAATCGGAAGAATAAAAAGATCCTTTGAGGCTGTAGTGAAATATAAACTAAAAACTAGATCTCATTGACCAAATTGAGCTTGAACTTTATCAGAGCCTGCTCAAATTCATCATACATTTTTCGAACTTCAAACCACGGTATATGAAAGAAATATAATGTTTGACCACGTGCTCTAATAGTCAACTCATAATTGATAACAAGCCATACAAATTTACTTTTAACCTCGATCTCCAATTTTAAGTAGTGACATCTTCATTTAAAAAAAAAATGTCATCCCATGTTGTACTTTGTACTGATATCGTTTCCTTTTTGTCATATTTATCATTACTATATAAAAAGTATGAATGTTGGTATTGGGTAGTGCAAGTGTAAGCACTTTTTTATCTTAGTTTTTATTATTCCTAAATTACCCTCATGTCTTTTAATTAGAATTATTGCATTTTAATGTGGCACTAATTAAAAGAAATAAAACACTCCAATTGATTACATTTTAATGGTATTGGTAATTATAATTAAAAATTCCTCATTAAAAACTATTTACCTACCCTTGGACTCCATCTCCTATTATTACACGTATCAAAATTTCTTAATTGAAGCATGAAAAATTTCTCATTAGTCATTAGTTGAGATTATTAAAAAATCAATTTCAAAAAATAGATACTCTCTAGAAATGGAGAAACATACAATGACAAGAAAACCCTTATTCATCTGCATATCTTCACACAAATATCACAAGTAAATTTTACAATTACACATTTTTACCAATATGAAGAATTTTTACCAATGAAATTTCAATATACAAAAATTGATGACACCTTTATAACTGAAATAGCAGTATTAAACTAGAAAAAAGAAATCTAAAATAGCACTATACAAACCACTATTATCATTAATAGCAACTGATCAAAACAAGAAAAATTGAAATAAAATTGAAAACTATTTATAAAATGACATAAAGTAAATAGCAAATGAATTAAAAAGCTAGAATACAATTCAAATAATACGAAAGACAACATCCAAATCACAGATATCCAGGGGAAGACAAACATTGTTAGTGACAATAATATAGTAATGCTTCATTTGTATTGGTTTGAGCAAACTAAATCCATCCATCAAGTCAGAAACCATCTCCGATGATAAAATAAGGATTATAATAAGAGTAAATATAAAATGAAGAATGATAAAATGAAAATGATATCCAAATTGTTTTTGGTGATATCCAAAATACCCTTATTTTCTAATGATTACATGTATTTATTGTATTGCAATATTAGTGAATAATGGAAGCGATTATGAAATGAAAAGTTTTAAAATTAAGCAAATTTCATTTATGGTGACAATTGTAATTGGACAGATTTAATGCATTCCAATAATTGATAATAATGGGTTTGTTTGGATTGTAAGTTATTTGGGATATTTCTACTGTAGCACTTTTTGTAATGTGATGTATGTGAGATAAAAAAGTAATTGGGAAGATAAAAAGGTGTATTGGAAATTGTAATGATGATGTAAGCAAATAAAATTAGAAAAATAATGCTCAATCCAAATAAACCAAATGATAGCAGTTATGGATTAAAAGTTGGCAATTAAAAACTAAAACACTGTAATATACAAAAAATTAATATTAAAATTATTAATTAGCCACAATTCTCATTCCAATTTCATGATCATAAAAAAAACTAATATTAAAACCAAAAATATTTCCTTATATGAAAAATGTAGACTTGTTGCTCTTGCTTCGCATTGGATTGTGCTAAAAACATGAATAAAAGAAAAGAAAAATAGAAAAACTCCAATTATCTCTATCTATAAAATGTCAATTGTTAGAATGTACAAGACAAAAAATTTACGTGGTGGATCATTTATACTCCATTATTGACAAAAATAGAATTAACATAATACAAAGAATTCAAATTACATTTATATTTATTTTTCTAACTTAATTATATTCTTCATTTATAAAAAATTGTGATGATTGTGGTTTATATGCAATAGAGTCACGAATATACAATAATTTTGGTAAAACATGATATTATTAATATTTGATATGTTAGAGTTCAAGCTATAAATCAAAAAGTGTTTCGTTCATGATTTCAAATTTAATCCTAAGGGATATGTCAACTATATTGGAATGTTTTCTGTCTCTTTTCATTTAATAAAATTTTTAAAAGTAACTAGCTTACAAAAATAAATAACATAAAAATACTATATTATGATGTTGATGGTCAAAATTTCATAAAAAAATTTTAGTACCGAAAAATAATATATTTTAAAATATTACAATCACGTGCAAAGCACGTGAACTATTACTAGTAGGAAAAAAGTTACATTACACATTTAAATGAAAATAATAAGTACAACCTTTGCCAACTCTTTTTGGCTACCAGGTCTTACATAAAACTAAAAAGATAGACCCTACCCACCAAAAAAGAGGAAAAAAAACCAAAAAATGTAAAATGAGACAAGAAATGAAAAAGAAATTAAAAGTATATTACAACATAGATAACAATTTTAAAAATATTTACTATGTCTTAAGTACTATGATATATTGATCACGAATATTTCATATCCGATTGAGGCATTTATCATGTTTAACTGGATGTTTATGTGCTGTAAGAATCTATCACTTAATTAATATATCAAGAACCTCCAAATCTAAAGGCTTAACATCATTAAATTTAGATAGTTTATGAAGCTCATGTAATTGCGACATATCTACTTAATAATCTATTTCCCCATTAAATATGTCCACCTCGTTTTCTACGCATGTGAGGCCATCTGCTGCTTTTGACATTCTCAGAATCCTGAAGCCAAAAGCATTAAAAAAAATAATAACAACAAAAGAACCCGCAGACATAGACGTACACTTGCAAAGCAAAATTGCGTAATTATCTGAATACGTGACCTGAAGGAAACTTCAAATTAAAACCTGAAGTCGGCTAAACCTCCAATTAATTTCATCATGACTCCTGCATAGATATTGCAAGGTTAAATTGCACAATCATTTGACAGTATCCCGCCTTTCATTAACATTAGTTGAAGAATTTTCTCAACTAAGTTTCATGCTAGCTTATGGTATCTAACAAGGGTTTATTTGCTGCAAATATCAATGATTTATACACAGATAAAAAATAACCTTACAAACCAAAAGATTTTCCTTACAGCTAACAAGGGACGTTTCTTCAATAACGAGAGAAATCAACTTGAGTTCAGTCTAGGGCAAAAATTAACTTGAGTTCGGCCAAGCCTAAGTCGAGTCAAGCTGTTTATGTGTGGACCTAGTTACACTTGAGTAGTTTGGTTCAATTCTAGATGTAGATACAATATCCCTTACCGTTTTTACTTGGATAGTGGTACAAATGTAACATACAAAATAATAAAAAATTTGTCACCTTTTTTTTTAAAAAAAAAGGGTGTACAAAGCAAAGCAAGGTACAAAATTATGCGAACTGTGAAGTTTGAGCTTATCTCAAATTCTCATCAAGAAGGTAAAAGTAAAAAGTGAAGATTCAGTTCAACATAAGTGCAAAACATCGAGAACTTGTCTCACAAAGCCACCTAGCTTTAACGCATGCAACTTTGGCTTATTCTTCATGGGATAGTACAAAAACGTTTCCTCAATTCTCAAGTCGCGTACAAACAGATAACCACAACGTATTTCCTCTGTAACTGAAAAGCCCAGCAAGCATTCATTTTCACAATTTTCTTGGCCTCAGAAATGGAGAAACCATCAGCAGCTTCAGCAGGGGGAAATAACGATAATCGAGGAAAAAGGACCCCTGTTGAAGTCCCTTGTGGATGTAGATTTGACCCAACCGATGAAGAATTGATGGTTTATCTGAGGAACAAAATTATGGGTGGTCGCGATGATTTGCCTGACTATATTTCCACCGCTGATGTTTTCGGAACAAGCCCTAATCAGCTCCCATTTGGTAATTCTATCCTTAACTTTAATTGGTTGATAAGAAACTTCAATTTTCAGTTTTTTCCTTTCATCTGGAATTTTGGTTGCGATTCTTCAATTGCATGTCGGTAATTTTGAGGGGATTTAACGAAATTTGTTTGGAGCCGTGTAATTTTGTCAGCGTCGATTAAGTTTGAATTTCTTCTTTATTTTCTTTTTTATTTTTTAGTGTTTTTTCAGCATGCATGTTGGTTTAATCAGAACGAATAATTTTGTGAAAATTTTTTGGTTCTACCTTGTGATTGGATTAGACTTGATTCCGGATTCTGCAAGTATGAATTTTAGAATGGGGGACTTTTCTTCGCCGAGGCACTCCTCGTTGAGTGAATTGAGTGAGTTGGTTTGCATATGCTGAAATCAGTCCCTCTCTCTACCTCTTTCCAATCTGGTAGGCGGATGGCTCGAGGTTGATTCTTCAACTGCTCAAGCTACTCATACGCCCCTACTGATATATTTTTACATCCCATGGTTTCGAAAAATCATCTTGCCCATTCATCTTTGGCGCAAGAGCGCTTGATCAGTGAAGAGTGCATCATGATCTGTGGCCGCCTGGCTGATGGGATCGATCGGCTCCTTCAAACTCTACAAACCTGAGGAAAGGCTGCACAGCAGTAGTAGGGGAGTTGTAATTGGCTGAAAGAGTGTGAGGGCATGGGTTTGACTGAATAAGTGGTGAAATACATCAATTTGAGCTGCAAATGTTTTTTTGTCTAAACTTCATTGTTTCGTTCCCAAGATGCATTTGAAAAAAAAAAATTATACATTGTTAAATCTCCTTGCATTACACCTATGTACGACTCAGCAAACATGATTTGGTTTATTAAATGTTATTATCTCTTTTGTACAATGTCTAAAGGTCGATTCTAGATCACAGTTCATTATTATTGTAGTTATTATTAGTAAACGTCATTCTCCTTCCGATCTATCACTTGCTGATTGGTAGCCATCCTCTACTTATTCCAATAATACTTTTGAATTAACTCTTCTTAGACCCTTTAAATAATAAGCTAGACTAAAGCGTTAACGTACAGCTTCAAAAAAAAAAAAAAAAAAGTGTTAGAGAGAACTTCCTATGTAAGTTCTATCTTCTTTCCTTAAGGGCAGGTAACATCTGTCTTTTACTTTCGTGAGCACTCTCTTTGCCATCTTAATTTGTTGGATTTCTAATTATCATCAGCATCTGTCGATTGTTTCGATGTTTAGACATTTCCCATATCTACCTGGTTATTAGTTTTGCATCCAACAGATCATGTTCTTAATAATTATATTAATTGTCATTTCAAGTTAACGTAGTTAGCTGTTAACCATTTCCAAAGCTTTTTTTTTTTTGGATAATTTGTAGATAGGTGCGAGTATAGTGCTGGAAAGAAATGGTTTTTTTATACCGTAGGGCAAAATGACGATGTGTTCACTGGAGATGGTTATTGGACCCCTACATCTGAAGAAGCTATCTGCATTGATGGTCAGGTAGATGGTTACAAGAAAGAATTCATCTACTATTGTGGAACGGAACATCCTGGGAATAGAACCAATTGGTACATACACCAATTCAGGCTAAATCCAGACGTGTATGGAGCAAGTGCAGTTGGCAATGTTGACTATAAGGTAATCAATTTCCTCTTATGTAAAAAACTATTTACTTCGTCATATTGCTATGAATATGTACATTACCATTTTGTTATCTCAAACTTACTTTAATTAAACTTATAATAAAGTTCTAATAAAAAAGTGTCTTTGTTTTTCAGATATCAAGTGTTGTAGCCTGCATGGTATTCCGTAAGGAAGTCGTAGTGCAATCGAATCGCAGAAAGAGAAAAAGAAAGAGAAAGAACTAGTGAGCTTTTAGGCGATCAGAAGATCAGAGCTTGTAATCGAAACATCGAACTGGTAGGAAGAGGTGATGAAATTCAAGCTTTGCAGAACCAAGTTCCCTAGATTGCAAACATTCATGCAATGTATAGATTTTGGGTTGTTTATATTAACTTTATGATTATGTTGCCTATCTTTCACATCAAAACGTATTTTTGATATGTCTTCTTGTTGTTTTCAACATATTTCTTCGTCGTTGTTTTGGATTTTTTGACTCTTTTGGTACCAAAATCAACAATTGTCATCTTTGCTTCCATTTTATTTCCAAATCCAAAAATTCAACATTAGGGCCATCAACAACTCCCAATGTTTCTTAATTTGAATGAAGTGTCAATCTTAAGCGTACGATATTGGCCTATAACAACGCCTTCAGAAGACTTACAAGAAGGCAGGGATGTATATGCATTTCCGGTGGATTTGACGATTACAGGTTTAGTTTTCAGGGTTTGAATATTTTCTAGACCGAATCTAAATATCTAATATAACGGAAGAGATTGTAAGGTACTTTAAAAGGGTAATATTTGGGTTTAAAGGTCCTAATCTAAAACCCCTACTTGAAACTCAAAATACAACAAAGAACCGTATATACATTACTTTTCCATGTCTAAAGTATTTGTGATGGCTCAAGCCTTAAAGCTTCTAAAATTATACATAGAATTCTTAACACAAGTATGAGATTGATGAACAAAAATGAGAAATCTAAATCTCATCTGGAAACTGAATATGGCATAACCTTGGTATGAAACTATACAGCAACTCAATTGTATAGAGGAATTGTTGGTGAGGTAAATATAACTATTTTGACTTATAAAGTTAAACATTCAGCTTTTCAAAAATTTCTAGACAAAGCATGCTTATATTTTCAGCAACATTTTGAGTAATCACTTCTTTTCTTTTTGTAGAAAAGAATAACTACATTTTAAGAATGGTTAAATAACAATATCAAGGAGTATTACTAAGTTTCTTAAAATGATAAAATTATAGATTTATTTCTACAAAAATTTTGGTTGAGGAAAAGGCCACAAGAACTCCAATAAATTATGTTTTAGATATACGAATGGTAAAGAAAAAACCACCTATGAACTTTAAAATTAAAATACAAGGTACGCAATTTCTTTTCTTTTCATTTTCCTTTTTTTTTTTGTGGAAAAATGCACCTAGTCTTTTTGTTTTTTAAATTGAACACTTTGGTGATAAGCAAAGAGAGATCTTACAAAGGTTCAGAGCACCAGCAAATGCACATATTCTTATTAGTGAATGTAGGCATCCATATCTTGGATCCGGCCTGATTTTGATGGTCTGAAAAATTCGTTTGACAAATTATTGCATATGTAGTAAGATGTGTATTAGGATTGTAACCATGTTAGTCATTGACATATTAGTTATTCAGTTTTCACTTAATAATTTATATTTATTTGAAAAAATAATTTGTATTAACACTTTCATTGTAGGGATTACACATGTTATATATACAGAATTTCGATTTCAAATTCAAATTATTATTGGTTGTCATGTATCTCAAGTTAATAGTGTATAAAGATTAATTTTAAAAAGAATTATTTTTAGACTGAATATTAAATTTACAAATAAAAAGAAAAAGAGAAAGCTATTAATTGACATTCATTACCACTTCCCCGCGAGAAGAAGGTTACAAAACTGCTTAAAGATTCGGTTGAACATAAGTCCAAAACTTCAAGCACTTACCAAAATGCAACACTGCGTGTTCTTGGCTTCTTCTTGCATATATTTTTGTAACTGAAGCTTCCTGTTCTTTTCCTCCATTCATCTCTACCTCGACAGAAAACTCACTTTTAATTTCTTCTTCTTCAACTCAAAAAACTCACAAAAAGTAATGGTCAATCCAGCTCCAGCACCAGCTGGAGGTAATGATGGTGGCAATGGGAACTTAGCTGATTTTGGGGTCTACTTTGACCCTACTGATGCTGAACTGCTTGGTTTCTCGACGAATAAAATCCTGAGTCGACATGAATATTTTCAGGACCTCATTCCCACAGCTAATTTTATTTGGAATTGACCTTGATCTACTCGCATTTGGTAATATGAACTTTTTCCCTTTTTTTGTACCCGTAAATTAACATGCAGTCCTTGTTTGGGGGTTTTACTCATTTTCAGGGTTTTTAATTCTGATCATTGGGTTGCATGTCTATTATTTTAGTGGCATCTCATATCTTGAGAACTTGTTTTAAAGCTTACAAGGTTCTTTACGAGCAATATGTGATTTAAGTCAATTATTTTGATTCTTGATGTTTTTTCTTTGGCATGCATGTTGATATAAATCAACTATTTTAGGCTTAATTAAACTTTTAATTATGATTGCCTCCTAGCTGTGTATAAGAATCCTGGTCATATAAATACAATACTAAATGATTAAATTTGTGCTCTTGAATCCCTTTTCCTTTAGGGTTTGGTTTAAGAATTGGAATTTTCTTTATTTTTTTTTCTTTAAAAATATTTCTGTTTGTTTATTTCCATTATACCGGCCTCCTTGGACTAGTTAGCTTGTGATTTGTTTTGGAAAACTTGTATTTTTTGTGTGGTAAGATGCATCGTTTGATTATAAAGCTAAAACCCCCTTTTTTTCAAATAGTCCAGCTGGTCAAGTTTTCCTGTAGATTTCATTTGTGTTGATGTTGATTGAAGCATGCAATGTTTTTTTTTTTTTTTAAATTATTTATTGTGATCTCTCGACCAAATCTTTTATTTATGTATTTTTAGCACTCTTTTGTTGATGTACTACAGGACGCACATCAGGACTTAGGACAGCTATGTTCCACCTATTGCTGACACATTCACATAGTATTCTTGTAATCCGGCTACACGTACAAGTCTAAGAGGACAAGTATTTGTCAAGATGGAGCAAGAAAAGAAGTTCTAAGTCTAATCCAAAAGCCCTGAAAGTAAGGTTAAAAGTCTATAAGAACGCTGAGAGGATATTTATTATCAAGATCGAGTGGTATTCGGCTGTTGAATTTGATAGATCAGTTCAGAAGAGTATGGATGGGCATGTATATCAGATCATTGCCAATTAGGTAACAATCTATATTTTGTGGTCTGATTATTTTACTGTTTTTATCTCTAGCATTTCTTTAGACAGTCTCTATGTTTTTTCTTTGTCTTTTTGGGGGTTAGGTAGAATTATCTATATGTCTTTGTGAAGGGTTTGCTGGATTAGGATTGCATAAAATTAGGGTCAAAAAATTGGAGAGACTTACTATGTTCTGCAAGAACGGAGATTATCCGATTGGTAATTGGGAAGTCTAAAAATCTTTCTTACACCAAATGAGATTTTAGTCTAGTAGATTTCCAGTCACTTATATCTAGTTGGAAAAAGAAAAAACATTGGCATTTTCCTTTTAAGCTTCTTATCTCCTGGCACAGTGTTACAGAACACATAGCTTTACAACATCAGAGCTCAAAGATAGCTTGAGGCTGGAGAAGTTTAAGACACAAGTATCTCATCTGTCTTCACATCTCTTTTCCTCTTGGTAAGGTTGGAGACTCAAATTCTTTATCTGAAACATCATTCTGTTGTAATTGTTTTTCTTATTTACTTAATTTCCATGTTCTCCTTTGTTTCATTCTCTGTGGATTGACTCCTAGGTCACATTTTTAGAAACCTAATAACAGCTATGAAGCATGAACAGTCACTTTGTTTGTTGAAACTTCTTACCAGCGGAGATGTTCTAGATCATACATGGTAACCAATCTCCAAATCTTTCAAATTTGTCCTGGATTTTACTCTTCCTTAAATTTAGTGGACTCAACTAGAGCCCGTAATAGCTCCAACAAGTATTAGAGATCAATTTTAATGTAACATCTAATCTAATTTTTTCTTGAAGATTTCTTCTTTGCCTTATTTTATGCGTGTTCTTCATTAACTACATTTCATCTTTAGGTTTTTTCCTGCTGTTTATCTTTCTTTGTTAATCAAGCTTCAGCATGTGATTCTTGTTGCACTCCGGGAAGGGAATGATTTTCTGCGAGGACCGTAGCTCTGCAGGAAATATGCTTGAGCTGCGATTGAGGAATAAAATGTACGAAAAACTTTAAAAGCCCTACAGTCTGATCAGTCTCCAGAAAGGTGGCAAGATGATGCTTTGTGTCATTCTTATAACCTCACTTTCTGCTTCCCTTTTTGATCAATTGCTGCAACGTGAGAAAGGGAAGAAACATAGCACATGCTACTTTGTAGAAAGAAAAGTACTAAGAGATCTTTGGACTATCATAATTAGCTTATGGAGCATCTTGCTCAACTTCACAATTATCTTACATGTTTCATATTTTCTTGGCCATTGAGTTTTCTTGATAATTTACCATTTGAAAGGTATCACATAGGGGGAGTGAGCACCAACTTTGTAACTTTGGCAGTTCCTAAACTCTATATATCAGTGTGCTACATAATTTGGCCTTTCTTTCTTCTTCTAAAACCAATAACAAATTACTTGTTACGAAAAAGAAATATTGAAGCAAATTGGCTTGAACATGTTTGACTAATCATAGATATTCTTTGATCAATGAAAGTTCATGCACTTTGTTATTCATCTGCCGTGCGGGTGTTCGTTTTTATTTTTGCCACTCTTTTCTTTTATTTGTGCAGATAATTTTAGGTATGGTAACGTGAAAATATGGTTTTCTTACACCATGAAGCCAGCAAACAGAAATCTGTTTAATGGAGATGCTTACTGAGGCCCTAAATCAAAACTGGAAATCCGTGTTCGTGGCATGGTGGAAGGCTGCAAAAAAGAGTTCATATACTATCGTGGAATGCAACTTGAGGGAAAAGAACAGACTGTGCATGCAAAGATATAGTGTAAACCCCACATTTTATGCAGCAACTGCAGTGGATGATCAAATTAAACATATGCTTATCCTCTTCCATGACTTGATGTTTCTTTTTCTATGTCAAATTAGTTCCCTTCTATCCAAATTCCAATAAGAAAATGTTTTTGTACTTCTGCCTTTTCCTTTGACTCGAACTTACCTTCAAAGTTGTGCTATATTCTCATAATTAATGGCATTGTCTTTCTTCTTACAGATAGCACAACTTGTGCAGTGCAAGATATTCAAAGGACGACTCCACCCACTCAAAGCAACGGAAACAATAGAAGAAGTCGAGAGCTCTGGGACACCAGATGATCAACCATGGAGATTCTGTAAGGGGATGTTGTTTGTAACGGATGAACCTCAAACCTTTTAGCGTAAAACTCCTTTGACTAAGAACCATCATGTAAGTTTTTAGCTGTTAGCGTTGCTTGTCCTACCCTGTGCATCACAACATACAGTGGATATATCCTTACGAAGGTCTTATATTAAAAGGTATGCTGCAGAATGGCAACAATAATGCTATTCTTAGAAAGCAATTGACATGGTTTCTCCTGCCTTTTGTTGCATTAATGCAGTGCTTTTTTCCTGCTGTTTTCAGTTTTAATGTGGCCTTGTCCAATTCTGTCTTGGCAATTTCTCTGCTCTTAATTGCCCTTTCTATCTACCATATATTGATGCTTCATGCAGTTAAACTGCAGATATTGCCGCCCAATATTCCCTTAACAGCAGTGATTGTTAGGGAATACTTTATAGTTTCAAGATTTTGGATGATAACTGACCCTGTAGCACATCAGAGTCTCAACTGATTGTCGATATTTTGCTTTTTTCATTGCCTTCACATATACAAAGGTATTGTTGACTTCTACAGTAACTATTATAACCATCTCTACCTACCTTATCCTTTTATCAGCTAGGGAGCTAGTGTTATGTTTCGATCTTGGTATAGTTTTCCATTCTTGAACTCTTTAGTATTTTTCACTACATTCAAACACAGAAAGGGCCCCCACGTGAATGGGCTGGTGGTTGGCGCCTCTTCCTCGGGACCGTCAGGTCTGGGGTCGAACCTCCGCAGCAACATCAGCTTCTCCGTGCATCTAACGTGCTAGGTGATCGGGCCGGGCCGGAGTGGGATTAGTCGGGCCTTTACGGAATTGACCCAGACACCCACTTCGTCGACAAAAAAAAAAAAAACACAGAAAGGTCTTGTTAGTTTCTCTAATGACCATTAAGTGTCCATAATTCATCGTTAGTCCTACTCAAAAGCTTCTTGTTTAAGGCAAGGTGGGAGGAATAGGGGAATGAATGAACAAGTTATTTTGTATTTCAAGTTTGGTATTATCTATCTATTATTTAATCCAATGTTTGATTAAAATTTAGGACTGTCAATAGGGTTAGGATGGCTCGAAATTTTCTCATTTGGCCTGAAAGAAAATGGGCTAAACCACTTATAATTCTAGATAAATCAGAGTTTGGGCCTACATTTGACGCCCAATCAAAAAGTGAACCGAATATGGGCTACATAGAATTAGTTCGACTTAAACCCAACCCATTATATATATATATATATAGCTATAAATGTATTATTTTTAAACATGTAATGTATAATTAGACTATTAGTAATCAGTGAAAAAGGAATTAGATTCATTAGATGGATATATTTTTCATGTTTTATTATTATTTTTCATGTATTTTAAAAGAATTAGATACAATTATTGTTAGAAAATTTTGGTTTATGTATTTTTGATGAACTTATTATTGGTGTATGTGTAGTTTTAATGTTGTAGATTTCAAATTAACTTTACTACTAAATGATTATAGTAATTAAACTAAGAAAACTAAAAAATAATAAGTGTGTTTTGCCTAATTCCAATTTAATCTTAAAATCTGAATGTATTGTGAGTCAAGCACGAGTTTCATATATATTAGCTCAAAATTTATGACCCTAAACCCGAATATCTTACTAACTAGATGAATCAAATCTGAGTTTATTAAAATCCGACTCAGATGACTCAATTGATTGACGGTAATAGATTAAATTAATGCTTTTATATCACCTTGTGATGATGGGTTTTCCTACTTCTTAAGTACATTGCACGTTTTGCCTTCTCTATGTTCATCAATTCCCAGCTTATTGCACTTCCACTGCCCTTTTGGATTTTGGCTAGTAGTGTTTTTGTTCTTCATTCTACAACTATTAGCACTTCACTGACTAGTAATCTTTGGTGGCTGATATTTGGTATTCTCAACAAAAACTTTTGTGCAGTTATAGTGTATTTTTCTTATTCTTTTCTTTTCCTTTCTTTTGGGCAATTATACTATCATATGGCCATGGTCACAAATAGACACAGCACCTCTTTCGATGTAGTTGGGATCTTCTGTGTCATTACTCGGTGTCAAATCCAATGTCAATCTCACTTATCACGTGTTGATAGAAGAAATTTAAATAAACAACACATGACAAATTAAATAAATAGGACACTTGGCATAAATATAGAAGTGGCGCTAAATTACCACTGGAAAAGTGGCACTGAGGATCCCATGTGGGGTTTTCCGTTGCTTATACTCTCCCTCCCCCTATACTAGGTTAAAGTAAATTACACAACTATTA
The DNA here is from genome assembly GCF_003713205.1 of Coffea eugenioides. Taxonomy (NCBI): domain Eukaryota; kingdom Viridiplantae; phylum Streptophyta; class Magnoliopsida; order Gentianales; family Rubiaceae; genus Coffea; species Coffea eugenioides. The sequence continues at coordinate 36,319,245 of NC_040044.1, forward strand.
TCGTTGCGACAAAAAAAAAAAAACACAAATAGATACAGCAAACAAAATGCCTTTCTTCTTTTAAAAGAGATGCAAAACCAATATAAAATGTCATCATGGGGAATTTTCTTAAATGACGGATGCTTGCAGTATATATCTAACATCCGATGAAGAAAATTCCCAATGATGGCATTTTATATTGGTTTTGCATCTCTTTTAAAAGAAGAAAGGCATTTTTGTTTGCTGTGTCCATCATGATCAGAAATTATTCCTTCTGCTTCTACTATGAGACAGAGTCTCATTGGACAAGCTTTATGTGCTGCAAGCACATATGGTTTACACTGATCGTCCACCTTCTGTGCGTTCCATAAATAGCTTGAAGCCATTTTTCCGAGGTTATATCTAGTAGTGTTCAAATCAACATGGTCAAGAAAGCTTTTCAGATGGCTCATTCCATTCTTCTTCTTCTTCTTCTTCTTTTTGGTTCCTATTACGAAAAAGAGTTGCTAGGCACCGAAAATCCTACTGGGGATAAGTAAATTATTGTAAAACCTGGACCAAAATCATTATTGATGAAATGCCCCACAATGTTAAGCTCATTTTCTGTCAAAGTTTTGGCATAAATGCTGTTCTCAGGACCATCCATGCACCATTCTCGCTCAAATTTATGACATGGAAAACATTTGATTCTTGATATGAAGGAAAAAAGTACTCAAAATCTTGACGACTGTTTTGGCTGCTCCTTCACTCGTGCAGTCTTTCTTGTCAAGCGATACAGTAAAATGGAGCTTAAAAACAACTATAGATAAATAATCCTCAGCAATTATTTGGCGTTCTATAACGAAGGGAGGGAATGACAGGGGACTTGCGAATCAATCACTATCACAATGATGGCATATGATCGTTGCATGAGTAATTACAGAGCAAGTACTAAAATAACCTCATAAAGGGATGCATGAGGTTTTTTTTTTTTTATTGTCTCCGAATGGCTCCTCAAGTCTTAAGGCAGAACAGCAGCCATTAGAATATAGATGTGGCTGAATTTTAATGGAATTAACCTCATCTACCTTTTCTCTCAAAAAAAAAAAAAAGGTAGAACAGAATTATTTTGGGGCAAAGAACCTAAGAGCCCTTAATCTATTGACATTGGTAAATTTTTTACCTGCATCTTTTTTTTTTTTAGTGAAACCTCCCACTTACACTCCCTCCTCCTATACTACTCAACCCATCCCTCTCTCCACCTGGCCTGCATCTATTATTATTTTCAACAACATCAATTGTTGGCATATTATATGAAGGCTCAAAAGTAGAAATTTTCATATAATTATTTAGCAGTGTTTTAATAAGTTAAGATTTTAGTAATTCTATTGGAGAGTCAAGTTATGGTAGTTTTATTATTTCAAAATTAGTATTTTATTAGAAAATTTTTTATGGTTATAAGACTTGTTTACCAAATTACGTGATTTATAAATATGGAGTCATATATTATTGTAATCGGTTGAAAAGAGTGAAGGATTAATAGCCTTTTTATTGTATGTGATTCATGATATATTGTTGATTTATTCCCCTTTCCCCCACACATATTTTTTTATGTGTGTAAATTGCCTTCCCATATACGTTTGTTCTATAAAATTTATCTCCTACAGATTTTGGTATAATCTTTGGGTTCTAGATCAATGATCTACTAGAACCATGGTAACTATAACTACTTAATAAAATATATGCTAAACTTGTAAAGACCAGTATTAATTTTCTGATTTCCTTATTCCTCAATTTTCACTCTGTCCACAAGACTACCATAACAATTCCACTGTTTTGCAAGGCGACCACTCACATAGAATAAACACTCACAAAACATAGAAGCTGAACAGTATTTTTAAGACCCAACTCAAGGGATAGAAATATTAGTTAGATAAGCATGAATTCCATAGACTTTCATATCCTCTTCTTACTCCTTCTCCCTTATAGGTCTTAATGTTGCCCTTGAATCAAATATATATATATATATAGGCCAAAAAAAAAAAAACAAAGAAGAGTTAGAAATCATAAGACTTTGTTTTCCTTGGAAGAAACTGGTGACCTAGTGCTTGTTAAATAGATGGAGCCGTCCATACAGAATGATTACAGATTGGCATGGGGCCAACTTGAATATGAGGAAAGTATCAACTGAATAATATTTGATGGAAACAACAAAACAACAAATCCATGTCGGTCACATAATGTATTTTGTGCAGGGTACATTGGCTAAGGGATCAGTCGTGTGTGTGTGTGTGTATGGAGCGAAGTAGATAGATGCCCTGAATTAATATGTCCACATCAAAATGCTGGTGAGGAGATTGAGTTTAGTGTTATGTGAAAGCAAAAATCTTATCATAAATTCGTAGTAGATAATTGGAGAGAACATGTTGAGCTGCAGCCATATTCATGGTCATCAATTTCCTTGCCCCACCTTCCATTACATTACTGAAAGTTTACCATTCTTGGAAGGAGTTCAAATTACTCCTTTAACCATGCTCAAATGTGGTTGATACTTCTACTTCAAACTCAGTTGTGAGGCACATGGGAGTTAGTTTCATCTGGTTTTACCCATATTAGAAGTCTTTAATCCAATCATTTAACAGTTGTTTGGTCAGTTTTTGCTAATGTGCCTTTCAAAATAAGAATGACCAACTTATTTTTTAGTTAATCTTAGATGATTATTAAAGTAAGGGGATGAATGAGAGTCCAAAAATATGTGAGTGTGGCTTATATATAAAATTTTGTGCTACTTTAGAGGACCAAAATGGAACTCTCTCAACGTTAATATGCTAATTAATCACAGTTGATACTAAAAGTATTGATACTCAGCTTACCCAAAAAAAAAAAAGGGCTAAATATTCATATGTTTAGCCATACTGGATTATCTCCTAGATTTTTTGTTTTTTTTTTTTTGGGTTCAGAATATATGCCAGAAGTTTATCTCCAACCAACCCAATCCCAGAAGATGTTAAATAAATGAAGTTTCTTAGGTACGTTTGTGTATGGGAGAAGAATGGGCTTCACCTTTTAGGGAATGGTTCCCCGTTGGAAGATAATTGGATTCAATGTCTCATGACACAGGCAACTTTGTCCCAGTAAAGCAGATTTTGAGACCTTACCAACAATTATGATGAGAAAAAGGTGTGGTGCCCTCCACAAGTTGAGGTGGTGGTGGTGGTGGTGGTGATGGTGGTTTGTCTCTCTCATTAGTTGTACAATTAGACATTTCAACTTTGGAAAACCAAACCAATTAGCTTAAAACTTCCAAAAGTTTCAAGAATCCTTGAATGATTGCCCAACCAATAATCCAAACTTAGTGGGAATTGCTAAAACAGACATCCAAATTGGGTACATCTAACGTGCATGGATGTGATGATTGTGTAATCAAGCTCAAGTCTCAAACATGGGGTGCTTAAAGTGCATTTATACTCTTCCTTTCTGCAATGATTAGCTGATTACTAGACACAAAGAAAGCTACACTTGTACTTCCTAAGAAAACCCCAAATTTACTATAATTGCTCAAGTATAGAAAGAATTTCACTGCAATGACATCAATTTCCTGATCATCCAAGTTTCTTTGAGACCTGGAATTATAAAGAAAAGGGATAATAAGCTCCAAAGAGTAATGTACATATGTAGCAACACAACTCTTTAACTACAAAGTCTGAACTTTTTTAATGTCTCTCCAAAAGAGTAAATGCCATGCCTGTGCATTGAAATTTTCCTAGTAAAGGTACAAGGTAAACAGTACCATAATAGAACTATAAAACATCCATAAAGGTATGCTTGCACTCCCAACATTTCCACATCATCACATCAAAGCTGAGCCATCTGATATCTCTCTCTCTCTCTCTCTCTCATATGCACTGTTACTGATAGAACTTGACAAAATCTGTGTGGAAGAGGATTTGTTTGCCTTTATGCTGATGCAAAAAGGTTCAAGGACATCAGTTTATTATATAATTCATGAAAGAAACCAATGGTATTTCAACACTGCTGCCATGATAGAGATATCATTCCAGAAGTTCTTTTGTAAATGCAGTGCTAATCCAGAACAAGCTGTAAAAGAATACTAGAGAGTACAACAACTTTCTCATCATGCCAAACAGAGAGATTACCATCCTTCTATATCTGAGTGCTTCTTTATTCCCTGCCATCTTTGCTTTGAACCAAGAAGGTCTCTCTCTCTTGTCATGGCTTGCAACCTTCAACTCTTCCTCTTCTGCCAATTTCTTCTCTTCTTGGGATGTAACTCATCAAAATCCATGCAAATGGGATTACATCAAATGCACTAGCGGTGGTTTTGTTTCCGAAATCACTATCACTTCGATCAATCTTCCCACTTCACTTCCTAGTCAAGTCCTCTCATTCAACTTTCTTACTGTCCTTGTACTCACAAATGGAAACCTGACAGGAGAAATCCCACCAGCCATTGGAAATATGTCGTCTCTGGCCACAGTAGACCTCAGTTTTAATGCTCTAACAGGGATGATACCACCTGAAATAGGAAAGTTACCGAATTTGCGGGTACTGTCATTGAATTCGAATTCGTTGCATGGTGGAATACCTGAAGAAATAGGAAACTGCTCACACCTGAGGCAGCTTGAACTTTTTGACAACCAGTTTTCTGGAAAACTTCCCGTGGAAATCAGCCACCTAAATGCTCTGGAAATCTTTCGTATTGGTGGCAATATTGGAATTCATGGAGAAATTCCAGTGGAAATATCAAAGTGCGTAAACTTAACTATTTTGGGTCTTGCAGATACTGGGATATCAGGTCAGATTCCGCATAGTATTGGAGAACTGAAGAATCTCAAGACTCTTTCAGTATATACAGCAAATCTGACTGGTGAGATCCCACCAGAAATTGGTAATTGCTCAGCATTGGAAAATCTTTTTATCTATGAAAATCAAATTTCTGGAGGACTACCAGTTGGGATGGGAATGCTTAAGAATCTAAGAAGGTTGTTGGTGTGGCAGAACAACCTGAGAGGTTCCATTCCAGAAGATCTAGGAAACTGTTCAAGCTTGACAGTGATCGACTTATCTTTGAATTTTCTGAGTGGAGAGGTACCTTCTTCCCTTGAAAATTTGATCACACTGGAGGAGCTCCTCTTGTCTGATAATTCTATTTCTGGTGGAATTCCAGAGTACATTGGCAACTTTTCTAGCTTGACGCAACTTGAAGTGGATAACAACAATTTTTCTGGCGAGATTCCAAGAACTATTGGGAACTTAATGGAGCTTAATTTGTTCTTTGCCTGGCAGAATCAGCTGAATGGAAGCATACCAGCCGAATTAGCCAATTGCCAGAAGCTTCAAAGCTTGGACCTTTCTCACAACTACCTCACTGGATCAGTTCCAAAGAATCTGTATAATCTGAGGAACTTGTCTAAGCTGCTGCTGCTTTCCAATCTGCTTTCTGGAGGACTTCCACCAGACATTGGCAATTGTACCAGCCTAAACCGATTGAGATTAGGATCAAACATGTTTGATGGTCAAATTCCTTCAGAAATTGGGCTCTTACAAAATTTGGGCTTCCTCGAGTTGGCAGAAAATCAATTTACTGGAGCTATTCCTTTTGAAATTGGAAATTGCATGCAGCTGGAAATGATCGATCTCCATGAGAATAAGCTTGAAGGCACAGTTCCTCTATCTTTTGTCTCACTATCTCAACTGAATGTGTTGGATCTTTCAATGAATAGAATTTCAGGCAACATCCCCGAAAGTATAGGCAAGCTCACATCATTAAATAAACTTTTACTGAATGGAAATAACATCAACGGTTTGATACCTAAGTCATTAGGCCTCTGTAAGGACTTACAGTTGCTGGATGTAAGCAGAAATAGTATCAGTGGTTTAATCCCAGATGAGATTGGTCAACTGCAAGGGTTAGATATCCTATTGAACTTAAGCTGGAATTTCTTGATAGGGCCCATCCCAGAAAGCTTTTCAAATTTTTCAAAGCTAGCAAACATGGACCTTTCCCACAACATGTTGGCAGGAAGCTTGAGAGCACTTGGTAACCTTGACAATCTTGTTTCCTTGAATGTTTCCTACAACAATTTTTCAGGTGTACTTCCCAATACGAAACTCTTTCATGATCTCCCAAATGCTTCTTTTGCTGGTAACCAAGAGCTCTGCATTAACAGAGACCGATGTTACTTCAGTGGAAACCAGAACAGGAAGTCCATCAGGAACCTCACTGTCTTAGTTGTTCTCAGTGTTGTTTTGACTATTATAATCTTCACAGTTGGAGCAATCTTCTACATTAGAGGTCATGATGAGATATGCAGAAAGAGTGATGAAGAGACTGGACTCCAGTGGGATTTCACGCCATTCCAGAAGCTGAACTTCTCTGTCAATGATATTTTAGGAAAGCTTACTGAATCTAACATTGTTGGGAAGGGTGGCTCAGGTGTTGTTTATCGAGTGGAGATCCCAGTACGGCAGTTTATTGCCGTAAAAAAACTTTGGCCCAAGAAGATTGGAGAAATTCCGCAGAGGGACTTGTTTTCTGCAGAAGTTAGAGCACTGGGATCAATCAGGCACAAAAATATTGTGAGACTTCTGGGCTGCTGTAACAATGGAAAAACTAGATTGCTATTGTTTGATTACATCAGTAATGGGAGTTTGGCAAAAGTTCTTCATGGTAAGATGATATACTTGGATTGGGATGCAAGGTATAAAATCATACTTGGAGCAGCTGATGGTTTGGCTTATCTGCACCATGACTGTATCCCTCCAATTGTTCACCGCGATATCAAGGCCAACAATATTTTGGTTGGTCCACAGTATGAAGCTTTCCTCGCTGATTTTGGACTGGCAAAGCTTGTAGATTCAGCAGATTATTCGAGAGCTTCAAACATTGTGGCGGGTTCCTATGGCTATATTGCTCCTGGTAAGTAAATAAGCTTCACATATTCAAGTTCTAGTTGACATATTTTCTTCTAAATTTCGACAATAAATTTGAGCATAATCAAGACACTCCACGACCATTTTACATTCTATACGTCAAACTGGTTCCTCAATTCATCAAATACACAAAATGATGCTTCTTAATTTTCTCATTAAGAAACTTCTCAGGACAGTTTCTTTGTTTCCGACAAGAAGGTAAAAGTTTCTTCTCAAAAGATACTCAGACGTATCCACATTTGTCGATAACCACTAAGTCAGACTTATCTCGAGTTGTTCATAGATGAAGTTCAAGATTTGATATTATATTATTATCATAACTTTGTGCTTGGTGACTAACTTTATTATGTCCCACCTTGCAGAATATGGATACAGTATGAGAATCACAGGGAAGAGTGATGTATACAGCTATGGCATTGTGCTTCTTGAAGTCCTAACAGGGATGGAACCAAATGATCCCAGGATTCCAAATGGTGCCCACATTGTCACTTGGGTTCAACGGGAGATGCGAATAAAGCACAGAGAATTTACGTCAATTCTTGATCAACAGCTACTTCTACTGTCTGGAACACAAACACAAGAAATGCTTCAAGTGCTTGGGGTGGCTCTACTCTGTGTGAACCCCAGTCCTGATGATAGACCAACAATGAAAGATGTTACGGCAATGCTCAGAGAAATCAGGCATGAGAATGAGGATTTTGAGAAGCCAAATTCTCTGCAGAAAGCAATGGTTTCCAACACCAAAGCAGCGGTTCATTGTTCTAGTTTCTCAAGATCTTCTGAACCCCTAATTAGATCTCCCTCCCAGCGGTCAGAATAGTTAGATCTCATTCATTGTCGGGATTTTTTTTTTTTGGTCCTTTGATTCTTTCCAAGTTACTAATAAACTGTATAGGTAGATAAAAAAAATTTTCTTGTCAGATTAACACTCCATTTCGTCATTGTATTATGATTTCAGAGTTTCCACCTCCTAATAACTTGATTAAGATTTAATTTGTTTAGGTAGGGAGGATTCAAATCCCATGATCTGATTCCAAGGAGCTGTAACTTGATTGAAGCACTTTACAAAACCATTCCCTTTCTGCCCGAGCACAAATTCCCTCCACCTCCAGAGAGGTGCAAGAACCAATCAACCTTCATGTTCATTTTCTTTTCATTTGAACTCAGACTCCATGGTCAGACAGTACTGATGATTTGATAGTGGACAATATAAGGTATAACCTACTCTCCTTATATCTGGATCTTTTTCCCTCCTCCAATATGTCTCTCCTCTATCAGTTTCTAGGACGGTGATTTAAACAATTTCAAATTCAATCAAGGGCTAAGCAAGCATATCTCTGTCATTGGTGAATTTACATCAATTATTCAAAACCAGAAGGCTAAGATAATGAAATAATATCCATACAATGATTCAGAATAAAGGAAGTCGCCATCAGCAGCTACAAACATCTTTCAAGCCTGCATTAAGTTAAACATGCATACTTTACAATGGGTCCCAGAAATGGAGAAGTAGCTATCAATCCCATGGGTTGTTTTGGGGAAGAGCTGGGATAGGGACGAAATCTTGGTTGGCCGGAAGCAAATGGAGCTTATAATTAGTAGGAACCAAATGGACCATCACACCTTACCAATTCCTCCAACATTGCTTTCACTAAAGATAAAGGGAGATACAGTTTCATCTTCTGAAAGATGCGTTGCTTTTCGGCATGTGATGGCAAAACTTCTCAGTCCCACTGGTAGGTCACAGTAAGCTATCAAGCTTCAATGGCTAAGGATGCATAACATCTGATGTTTAGGTTGATAAGCACTTCCCTGCAAGGAGAATAAAGAGCCCACGTACAACATAGCAGAGTCATACAAATGTGGTTTTCTCACACTCACTCTTCACTGCATCGGATGATTTGACTGTCAAAACCACAAACTAAGGTACTTTTAAAAGGGTACATCAGAAATCAATTTTACAAATATATGCTAAAGTATGAAGTCCTCCATCAACACTATCAACTACTTAAAAAGTCTCTCTGCACCCAAAAAAAAAAAAATTACACAGTGATGGAGACAAAAGGGTCCTAATAGTGTGAACAGATCCCTTATAGCATCGCTTGCATGTGACTCTCAGCTGGCAGACGAAGGCAAAGAAAAGGACAGTTAATTGATAGCTCACACGTAAAGAAAAAGAATTTAGAAAGAGACTTCAAAATTAAATGCCTAACGTGTTCCATTGATGACAATCCATCTATGAGCATATAAAATTCAGCAAAACGCCTAGTAAAGTTTGATATTTGACAGATCTTAAGAATCAATAAACAACCAGAAACACAGAGTACATGAACACAATCTCATACAAAAAAAGATCTGTTTAGTAATGATGGAATGCGTAAAGACTTAAATTTTGAGTATTAGTTGGAGTAAAATACCAGTTTTTGTCATACAAGTTCATGGACCAAAAGATGGCGGCGAAAGATCGGAGGAGAACTAAAGAAATAGAACAAAAGAGTTTCTCCAAATGGATCTTGCTCAACTAGAAGCATATTTCATAGTTACCTTATAAAAGCTGACTCCAGCAGGAATAATCACAGCTGTGCCTTGGGATGCCACTTTATACTGCACCCAATGCTAAAGTAAAGAGGAATTTAGTATCCTACAAAATGTAAATCAATTTCTATTTCTTTTTGTTTTGTGTTTTCTCACTTAATTATACAAGTAAAATCAGACTTGAAGGAAAAAGAGTTGCAGACATTACCTTGGTTTCTGATCTGAAGACACTGGCTGACCACTAAGAACACAGTCTATTGCAAGGCTCAAGTCCCTGAACAAGTATTATAGAAGTTACTCAGCACAATTGCACATAAAGCAGCAGGTCAAGAGAAAATTGCAGAAACTCGGTATGGCACTGATAGAAGTCAAAGATTCAACCTTCCTGTGACCCGCACATCATTACTTGGCCGTGAATCATCAAACTGGCCATGGTACACTAGCTCAAAAGGCCTACGCCCGTCCTGTAATGAAGCAGGTCTAAATTAACAGTTCACATCAAATAGGTTCACACCTACAGTAAATGAGCATGTATGCCTAAACAATAGAGTGGCTGTAAAAGATATATGGCAGGTTAGTATGAAGGATACTACGAAGACCAAAGCCATAATGGGGACAAGACAATACACTTAAAGGTTCCATAATAGGACACGGGTACCTTTCTGAAAAGGAAAAACTCAGGTGTGCACACAGCTCCAAAATCTTTTGCAACATCTTGAGTCTGTAGCAAAATGTAAAGAACCACTTTAGAGATTAAGATGCCCTTCTAAATATCACATACAAAGAAAAATACTATATCCAACAGCACTACCAATCACGATTTCTATACAAAGAACTCAGCAACACAAAATTACAAAAAGTAAACTGCAGAAGTCAGGAGCATCAAAAAGTTGGGGGAAGAAATTAAAAGGTACATCTGTTCAACAATGAGACACGGATAGTTCTACTTGTTCCATAACACTTGACTTAAACAGAGATGGACCGAAGGGGAGCCAAAAGAAAGCATTGGCTATGAAAAGTTTGATAAGAAGTTCCGGGATTCCAGGGGATTCTTTTGGAGTATGAAGTTATATGTGTCCATTTTAAGTGGCAATGGAGCAAATTTTGAGCTTCCGAGACTTCCAGAAATAGGAACAATTGCATCTCAGAATTTACAGGGATGTCAGACAGAATTTCTTCAGCAGCAAAACGGTTCCTTATCTTACATTTCCAGACTGTATGGAGTGGTTTAAACACTAAGGCCGCACCAGGAATTCATTGGCAATGATACATTGTTAGAACTTGTAATACTTTCAGTGATAAGGTTGGATTCTATAAAAAAACATAGGATCAGAAGAAATGATTTTTTTTTTTTTGGTTGCTGGTTTATGGTAATTTTGACCACTGGGAATAAAATTTAGATTAAGCTACACTCAATTGCCTCCTTCCAAGTTTTATGGTTCAGAGTCAATCAGCAACATTTGATGCAGGAGACACCCCTTGCACATATTCCATTATTAAACTTTCCATCTGGTTATGCCCACATGTCAGCGCAATGCTCCTTCTAACCTTCTTTGCTGAAGGCTGCCAAGGTATAAATGTAAGTGATTGATTTTCTGTTATTAAGGCTTCTCATGGCCATCCTTCAGTCCTCAGCTTATGTAAATTGTTTCGTTCCCCTCCGAGAAACCAACCCCAGAAAACCTTTTCAAACCAAGATAAATATACACACACAATGGCAAAGCAACGAACTTTGACTGCTAATGAGTTGTCGGAGATGGAAAAGATATTTATCACAGAGGCAACTCACATTTTATGCATTACCGCATGAGATAGAGATTGGAATTTAGAATTCTTAGTCTTGATCTAATTCTATGAGTGAGAGAGAGAGCTTCGAGTTTATAATTCTTAAGAATTACTGTTGTAATGTGTCATTTCTGTTTATTAACATACATCTGCTATCAGTTCTGTTAACCTCAGACTATATGGCTCGTAATATTTCTTTACCAGCACAAGCACAATAAGGGGAATTGGTATGAACTCATTTATGATACACACCAACTCATAATCCAAAATCCACAGCATAATGGGCTTACAATCAAAGCAAGTGAATATAAAAGGCTAATACCCACTAAATATAAGAGAAAGGCTATGGAATGTCACATTATCATAAAACAGTTTTCCATGACAGCCACAATCCTAAATGAGCCAGTCTTCTTCCAAAGCTGCTAACAAGAAGCAAAAAGTACTTTACCAACCGAAATAAAAATTATGGGCAGACACTTGTATTACTTCTTTTTAACAAGTTTTCTCTAAAATCAATTGGGTACTTCCACAAGAGATGTAGACCAGTGAGATGGTTTCGTAGTTTCAGCAATAATAAAATGCCTTGGGAATCTTTGTCCCCAATCAAAAATGACTCTTACTCATTCAACAGCAGGTTTATTTAAACAAGAAGAGATTGATTTAAAGATGACTGCCTAGCACAGTGATTTTACAGCAAAGAAGCACCAAGCATTGATAGGAGAAACTACAGGCTACCAAATTATCATTCCTAAGTTTTGGCTGAAAGAATTTGGTTTTATCCCCATTAACACCTGTCTGCACGAGTAAATATTGGGTGGTCCCAGTGCACCAGGTCACACAACATTACCAATCATCTTACCAAGCAATTGAGGTAGGCCATATGTGTATTAGGCTCATATCAATTTGATTCCTAAGGAATATTAGTTTGGCACAGTCAACTCAAGAACTTAGTCTGTTGGATACAAATTTAAAAGGCATCAGAACAATAACTATATAGTTACTGCTTCCTTGAGGAGCAAACGAGGAAACCACAACCTCAACAAATCATGTATTGAAATTCAACTCATATAAACAACCTAATTCAGCCACCAAAATAAAATATAGAACATTGTTCACGCTTTTCTGTTTTAAAGTTTTTGACTGAGGTTCAAAGAATTCTTTACCTGTAGAACTCTTACTTTGAATCAGAAAAACAGTAAACAGACATACCAAGGTTACTTACCGAAATATTGATATTTTTATTGGAAATTAGAGAAATAATGTTGGTTTTATTGTTGTTCCCAAAAGGAAATCGATGTCTTAAAATTGATTTCTCAGAAATAGACTTTAAAGGGTTCTTCTTTTTTCTCATCTTTTCTTTTTTCCCCCAAACTTTATCCACTCCTCCTCTACTCTTCTCCAGATCTTCTAACCAAACAATCCATCCAGTCTTGATGCACACCCACCCAACATTAGTAGTAAAAGTCGTAGTTTTGCAATCATCAACTTCTCACTGCTCTCCATTCTGATTCTTACCCTGCACTTTCTTCTCTTTGGTATAATTCTTTTTAGTTCTAATAGGTTTTGTTCTTACTCATGCTGATGACGAGGAAGGCTAGATTTTTTTTTTCAATGCCACTGTATTTTGGACTCAAAGCCCATGAGGACAGCCTGATGGCCCCAACCCACAGCACTAACATATTCTGCCTGAATCTACTTTACCATCTTTGTGATTGCAATTTTCAGGCTGTCGGGACTTGGTTTACACAAAAATGAAAAAGGCACCACTATGGGTGTAGTTCTAATATTGATGGTGGTTGGAGAGGGAATTATTGGGAGTGAAAGGTGCTGAAGGAGGCTCCACACAAGGTCTGCTTTTGAGGCTGCTCTGCTACTTTATTTTTCCTTCTCGTACAAGTATAGAGAATTGATGAAGAAGGATAGGCAGGAGAAGGAGAAGAGGAAGAGAGGGAGAAAGGGGAGAAGAGTGGAGGGAGTTTGGGAAAAAAAGATGTCACTAAGAGAAGAAGAAGAAGAAGAAAGAAGAATCACTTCAGAGTGATTTCCGAGGAACTGATTTTCCTATTTTCAGAATGCTAATAAAACAAACAACCTTTTTTTTTAATTTGCAATAAAAATATCAATAATTGAATATATGACCGATACAAGTAAACATAGCAATCCAACTAGTTCCTGAGTCTGAAATTACATACTGCCATGAATTAATCAGGACATGGTTTGTCAACCAGTGTTTTGATTCAGAAAAATTTCCTGAGACCCCGGTGTCAACACAAGGTAATAAGTGGCAGCGTCTCTCGAGTCTAACACCATACGAATAAGCAGTCTAGTTTTGATCATCTCTTTTTTGGTTTAATAGAGTTCTTTTCTTACTTTTATCATGGCGTTCAAGATAATAGTCAAATTTTATTAATCAAACATACATTGAAAATTCTATTAAATATCCAACAGAGCTATTTGATGATATTCATATAGAAACTTAAACTAGACACGGCCAAATGTCAACTGTCAGCAATTCACTAAGTGACAACTACAGGAAAGCAGATTACTAATTGAATCAAAAGGATTCAAGATGGGAACAAATAAGCCACTTAGAAAGGGCAATGATAGACTTGCGAAAGCTAACCTCATCATACAGATATGGGAAAGGATATTTAAATAGCTTTGCTTCTTCTCCCATAAATTCAGGTCCATCCTTCAAGGAATAGATCAGAGTAATACATGTAATGTGGAGGCTTTATAATTTCATAAAGCAGGAGGATAAGTTCATCCAAACCTGCGGATGAGTAACTGTAGAATTTGATGATATCGCTACTACTGCAAGCCCTTTCTGCATCAGAAACAAAAAAAAAATAGTTGCTATTAACTCTTAATGTACAGTTCTAGCAATTTGAGAAGTGATTCGAATGCAAGAACACAAGACAGACAGTTACCTTCCTACCTTCATGTAGAAATTCGAGAGCTTTACAATATCCTTTTTCAAGTGTTTAACAAAGGGGCAGTGATTGCAAATGAACATAACCTGCAGAAACACATTTTAAGAGATGAAGTGATGTCAGAGAGAGAGAAAGAGAGAGAGATTTGTTAGGTTATGATTAAGCAGCAAGTTTGCCCGATTCTGATAGGTGTGTGTTTTGTAAATTGAAGAGGAGAGCATACAGCATCTGTTTTTTCATTGTGCACTCACAAGGGCAGTTTGGAAGAAAGTGCAGGTGATGTGTCTGACATATAGACGTAAGTATACTTGGGAGGAGGAATTAGCATGGATTGCAGCTCACTGGACTTCTAAATCCTTTGCGCACCAACTCAAGAGACTCTGCCTAGCTGCTACAATATTCCATATATGGAGGCTGAGAAACACGGTGATCTTTCAGGCAGGACATGCTTCAACTGTTGGGTTGTTGAAGGAAATTATTGAAGCTGTGAGATATGTAACCAGTTCATGGTCAGGATATCCTAGAACTCAAGAAAACTGGACACTATTACTAGAATGGGGAGTAGAATGGAAATGCCTTGTATAGTGAGATAGGAGATACATATGATTGTATATTCAAGTGTACAAATTCAATTCCTTGATCAATGAGAAAATTTATTTTGCACAAAAAAAAAAGTTTGGCAGATTCCTAGTAGTTTGGAGTTCTTTTGAAAGCTTGCATATCTTTTTTTTGAGAGAATTGCATATTTTAGTCCCCAAGGTCTTTGCTTTGTTTCACTTTAGTCTTTTACATTCAACTTGACACAATTTAGGCCTTATATTTTGCATATGTCTAATATTAGTCCCACATTTCAACTTTGAAGCAACTGCTTCATTACATTTCTGTAATTTGCAAAATTTGTTGCATAGATAAATATAGGATACAGCATGCCCTCATGTATTATAGTCATACTCTGTATTGCCCCATATTTTCAATGGTGCTGAATTGCCCACTTATGTTATCAACTACCACAAAATTGGCATTGCGTTAAGGGGTGGACATAATTGCCCTCAAGAAGATTTTCTAATTACCAACCCCCAAAAATTTCCTTACCCAAACCTCTGCCAACTTCTCTAAAACGCCTACAAACAACTGTAAATCCACCCATTTAGCACCCCTACCCTCAAACCACAAGCATCACGTTCAACCCAACCCAAACCACCATATGAGTGTCTTCCTTTCTCTTCGCAGCTAAATTGATTCCTGCTCTTCTTATTTATATCCTTTTTCAAGTAGTGAGAGCAAATAGAAATTGTAACAGTGGTTAAAAGTAGAGGATATAAAGGACTGGGCATTTGGTTTGGCATAGTGCTATGCTTGTGAAAAGGCTGGAGGAGAGTGGGTTGGAATTGAGGTTGGACTGACGAGGCTAAGGATCAGGAAAGAAGGTCAGTGGTGACACTCCGGTGCCAATGAAGAAAATGGGTACCAGCACCTCCAATATCATTGCTGATCCTTCAAACCCCTCGAAGCAAACAACGGTTGCAGTAGTTTCTGATCAACAAAGTTCAGTACTGAAATGGCACTTCTTAGAGAATTGACAACATCGACTTCACAAATTTTATCTCTTAAAAACCACCAATCTAGATAAAGACACAAAAAGAACTCCTTCCCAGATCCTAGGTTCCATGTTATCACAGCCACCTGAAAATTCTATTTCGTATGATATGCACCACTCTGGTGGAAGCAATAAGCTCCATTAACAAGAAAGCATGTCTTAAAAAGAGGGGGAGAACTCTTTTTTGACCATCAGGTCAGTTAATAGCATCTTGCAAAAGACTTAGTGCCCCACCTCAAAGAGTTACTTTTTCCGAGACCTTTCTTTGTGCAACAGAGTCATCAGTTTAATAAATTAGGAAGATTAAACAAGGAAATTCTTGAATGGTTCAAATAATTCTTAAATTTACAACCAGACTCTCTGTCGACTACGGTAAATATATTAATATGGTTAAGGCATTAAACATCAGTTACCGTGCATCACAATACCAGATGGAGAATCAATAGTTCCTTTCAAAAATTAATAAGGACGGCTAACTAAATACGAGATAATCTTATTAAGCATTATAGGCACACCAATTTCCGAACTCTTAATCCCAACTTCTAAAATTCTTAGAGTTCTAACTTAAATATCTGAGATTTACTTATTAGGCATTAAATCACCTGAATACTTTTTTGATTAAGAACCATATAGACCACTTAGCAACAAAATTCTTTATTCTTCTTCACTCTAGGTCCTACCTTTGTTATAATCTTAGTCAGCAACTGTATTTTAAAAAAAAATTATCAAGGGAAAACATGAGGTTTATATATCTTGGTATTCATGTCAAAGCCTAGGTCACCAAAAAGTTGAATTAATCACCAATAAATTACAAAGATTTTCAATTTTATGACAACAAGTCAACAATCTCATTAAATCTAAGAAAAATAAAAAATACTAGCACATATAGTTCCCCAGAACCAAGTAAACCAACTAAACATTGAAACTCTTATTCGCTAGGAAATTCAAACTTTTGATGCATAATTTAACTGCTCATGCATACATGATCAAGCAAGTTATTTATGTTTCCCTTACCAATCACTTTCACCATAAAATATGTTCCTAAGCATGTCACCATGTTTCACAAGGTTTTCCTGCATGTAGGCTGGTCCTCAAAGATGATAAAATAGCATAATTCTATCCTTTCTTCATTTTTTTTTTTTACCTCATGATGCCATTTCAAAGATTGCTTGGGTTATTTACCACAACATTGCAATTTTTATTCCAAATTTTTTTAAAAAAATATTGATGCTTTTGTTCCTCTTCCTAAAACGGGGAAGTCAATTTTGTGAGTTGATTCCACAGAAATCAACTTCTAGTATCTGTTCTTCTTCCCAAACTTCCAGTCCATTTCTCTCTTCTCCACTCCTTCCTCTCCTTGTCTGCCTATCCCTTCTCCTCTTCTCCACTCACCCAATAAAAATTTCAAAAACCTAACACACATCAAACCCTTAAAAATCGATTCCTAACAAGTGCTCATTCAGCAATAGATATCTCAACTCACTGAACTGCAACACTTGCACCCACACATGCATGTACGTATTCTTTACTCGAATTCACTTCCCATATCCAATCTTAGTTTGGATCTGGAAATTGTTCATTACACCTGAAGCAGATATAAGGTGAAGACAACTAACTAAATCATCTTTTCTTTTGTTGTCAAAGCTAGCTTAATTTGCATTTTCAATTGTTTGGAAAACCACTATTCCTAATATCTTTGTTCTGGCAATTCTGAGATTAACCATGGGAAATGGGTCAGTCCTTTTATACTATTTATTGGTTCTTATAGAGAGATGTCTAGACCAGACAGGCGATTTTCCTGTGTTCCATGGCATTTGCACCTCATATCCGTGCAGCAGCTAGCAAATCCGAATTTGATGAAGAGAAAATAAACATTGATGTTGATTTTGACAATATCGACTTTCTTATTTTCAGAAAAGAAATAAGCATGTCAATATTTCTTTATGTTGTATTAAAAAGTGCAATACCATAGGAAATAACCCAGATTTCTCAGAATAGCAAATTACTCTAATAAATAAACAGTCACACTATCCTACTCCATGCATATGTTGGCAACCACGATTTCAAAGAAATTGCAACACTCACATCCTTCAGCGCATTGACAAAAAGCAGTCATATGAACATATTTTAGACCATTCTACGGAATGAACCCTTAGTGGGGATGGCCTAGCTCTTACCAATAAAGCAGGATACGGTTCAAAGTCCTCCAATTTCCACATTT
Organism: Coffea eugenioides; assembly: GCF_003713205.1. Taxonomy (NCBI): domain Eukaryota; kingdom Viridiplantae; phylum Streptophyta; class Magnoliopsida; order Gentianales; family Rubiaceae; genus Coffea; species Coffea eugenioides. The sequence continues at coordinate 36,337,228 of NC_040044.1, forward strand.
TACCCGTAAGCGGCTCCGGAAGCTGCATCCAGCATCCTCAGAGTCATATATAAAAAGGAAAAAAATTGAAATTCAACAATATGCTCAAACGCAAGCATGAAAACTTATGCTCAAAATTTCTGAATTCTATCCTTAAATTCCTTTGAAGTGGAGTAGCTAATGAAAATCATTACCACGCTAGCTTTGACTCAATTGAATGCGTAAACAAGCATTACATCTCAATTTTTTTTTCTTGCTGCATATAAGACATAAAATTTGAAAAATATGAAGCAGTATCAACAAGAACCCAGAAGAATATAGATTACATACTACTAGAAAATTGAAAATAAAATCAAACCGGACCTCAAAATGGGGTGCTCTGAAACCAAGAGAGACGCCTTTGGACTCGGCTCTAGCTGCTCTAATCACTAGTTTTCTTGCTGGGAAATTAAAGCTTTTCTGCAAGGAATCAAACCCCATTTTCGAGAAGGACAGAAAAGAGAAAAGGTTAGGCTTGATTATCGGCGGCTGCCGGCGGCAGAGTAGTCGAGGCGGGGCGGTGATGAAAGATTGAGTGGCAGTTACAATACCCGGCATGGCTAACTGTTTTTTCTGGTTCACTGATAAAGTTCCCTTTTTATATTATGCAGCAGTAGAAAATTAGAGAATGGGCTTAGATGGGTTTGGGCCAATGTCCATTAAAGCCCCAAAGGAGAGAAAATCTGAAATTGGACAAAGATGCAAAAATTTTAAAGTGGGCACGGTCGGGTACTCGGTACCCGACCCTAACATAATTTAGCTGACTCGATTCTAACATATCAGATCAGTCATTTTGCAACCCTAACCTGCTTCTAATGTCTCCAGATACTCGCTACTAGAGTACTTAAAAAAAAGGGGCGGGTCATAGGGTGCCCTCCTCTAAAAAAAAAGAACTATTTTCAAATAAAAAACTATTTTTCAATTAATATCAACCTATTTTCCAATATAAAAAAAAATCTGCTTTTCAATTAATATTGATAAAGATATTATAATCACAATCCATACATCAATATTCTAAATCACAATCCATACATCAATATTCTAACACATTTCATTCAACAATCAAACCAATCTAAAAAATTTATATTAAAATTAAGGATAACAATAGAACGGGTTGGGGCAGACGATCCACCCTATTGTTCCTTCCCCCGCCTTCGCCCTATTGTCAAATAACTCCTCCATCCCTCGCCCCATTCTAATCCCAGCCCCCCGCCCCGCGTCTTGTCAAATTAAGCTTCAAGTTCTTTTATTTTTCCCCCCCTCAATTAAGAGCTAAATAAGTAATTACTGCAACTTAGAATTACTTTTACGCACACACAGCATGGTCATGTAAACGATCGGGGTGGTCGGCTACGTCATGTACGTTTGACATCATTGCGTGCAATAAGAAAATGAAAGATAAGGAAAGTTATTTCATATTTGTATCGTCTACTCCGCTACAAGGAGAAGGAGAAAGATAATGAAAAGCCAAAGAACCAAAAATAATGCAACTTTCTTCGATATTGTTAGAGAGATGGAAAGAGAAAAGAATGAGATTACGAAAAATTTTATTTAAAACAAAAAAACTTTTTCTCGATTTTTTCCCACGTATGAGAGATGGAAAGAGAGAAACTAAACATGAGCCATTTTGTATTGATCAAATATCTCTACTTCTGAATCCTTGTTCTCTCTTCTTTCTCTGTATTTCATTCTCTTTAGAAAAGTTTCCTAACCAAACCTTTTTTCAACTCTCCCGTGGGAAAGAGGGATCAGATTTTTTCATTTGTATGAATAGTTTCTTTTGATTCGTGCTAATAATTAAGTCTGTCTTACAATTTTTTAATGTGAGTTTTTTTTTCTCATAGGTTATTGTCTATTGAGAGTTTTCTTCTTTTTTAAACTTTTCCGGTGAGAGTTTTCTTTTCTCTTAAGGATTCCTAATATGGGTTTTAGGTAGTTTTTTTCATTTTTCTTTATTAGATCTAATTTTTTTTAGGTCTACTCAACAAATGTCATCATAATATCTGAATTGAACTTGAAGCAGTCACCATAATATTTGAAATTAAATTAGATAATTAGCAAATCTAGTAATTAGAAGTATGCACAGATGTTCATGGGGTAAAAATTATTTTATCTCATTTTTTAATTAGACATTTACAATGTAATTTTTATCTATTCGTCAAATCTGTAGTATCCATTTTTCATATTTATTTCTTGATATCTATGCATGTTTGATGACGTAACTTCTACCATTAATGTAGATTTTAATAAAATTATGATGTTTTCTAAAAAAAAAAAAGGAAGAAGTATCTCTATTTCTTTTCATTTTTATCTAACTCAAACTTTGAAATGATTGAAAGCGTAAGCGAAATAAAAGAGAGAAAAAAAATTATAACACAGTTGACAAATCTGCTTTAGTTACGTGACAGGCTTACGTGTGTCGCACGTCTTACAAGTTATAGCGCTTTAAATTTGAGAAACAAATAAAAGCAGGAAGATGATGCTGTAATCTTGGGAAAATTTGTCCAATCTTCCCCTAACATCATATATCACAATCTCTCAAGTCTCAGCAATAAGAAAAGCAAAAGGTTAGCAGAGTCACGTCAAGGATAAGAATGTATGGTTATTTGTCAAGATGCCAGCCACTGATTGCTAATTAAATTTCTTGATTACGTAATAACTCTTTTTTTAAAAATTGTCAAATCATGTTATGATTGATTAAATTTTCAATGAGAAACAAGCATATCCCTGCAGTCTCCAGAGAGGTTCATAATTTATCACAATAGTTGTTGGAATGGTAATTTCTTGACGGTATAGTTGTAAGCACTCTTAATGATTAACATACGAATTAGTCCAACCAACTCAAAACTTTGTATTAAAAATTTCTGTATCATATGTTCATTAAGGAAATATTATGATGTAACACCCTATTATCGTACAAGTAACATATTAAGCTACCACTAACTCCTTCGTATAAAACTCGATAAATTACTTTTTTTTTCAAAAAAAAAAAAGAACTCGATAAATTACAACATTAATTCGAAGAAAAATAAAAAAAGAAGCCAATTGGTTGAACCTGAGTATCATCAATTGGTCACACAGTATTAAGAAATTGGAAGACAGTGTGAATTTCTTTTCTTTTTTTGGTATTAATCAAGTAAACTGATAAATACTACTAATTGCCTATCTAAAGGCGAGAAAAGCAGCAAAAGATGTTTCTTGGAGAACGGCCTGGACCACGCCTTTTTGGGAAATATATTGTATATTCAACAATTATTTTGTCATTTGTGCTTTTAGTACCTTTTGTGATCTAGACCTAGAAATCTAATGACTCTTATAATAATGGGATTATCTGACCAAAACTTAAGATAATGTTTCCATAGATTCCTAATCCTTGGTGAGTGGAAATGGTTTTGCTAAGTGTATTATGACCGAGGATATGGTTTCTTCTTTTTTTTTTTTGTTTTTTTTTTACATAGGAAAAAGGTTGGGTGGGTTTGCATCCAATTATGACCACGAGTCAGAGTATGTCTCCAAACCATAGGTCGTTTATAGATATTCTGACTGGAATTGGTTTTGCTACATGTATTAGAATTGAGGATGTGGTTTTTTCTTTTTTTTTTTTATGTGGGAAAAAGTTTGGATGGATTCAACTCCGATAATTGCCACAAGTCAGAGCATGTTTCCAGTACCATAGATCGCTTATAGAGATTCTAACTGGAAATGGTTTTGCTAAGTGTATTAGGACTGAGAATGTAGGTTTTTTTTATGTAGGAAAAAGTTTGGATGGATTCGACTCCGATCATCGTCACGAGTCAGGACATATATTTTTGGGACTATAGATGGTTGTAGAGATTCTTATAGATCATCCATCAATATAGTTTTCACATTGGCACATTAACAATAGGATTCAAACATACGATTTTTGTGAGAAAATGTTTCATTCTTGCCAATTGAACCAAGTTGTGTTGGCTAATAAGGACGTGGTTGTATACCCTATAAAACTCTTTGTGTGATCAACATTCATTATATGAATCAAAGGAAAACTAAACTAGGTGTTATTTGACATATGACATTCACTTTCGTTTCATTAGAAGAATTATCAACTGATTTCATCTTCACACGCTGTTAACTTCAATAATAAGATACATATCTCACATACAAATTATGGATACAAAGAATGTTGAACATACTAGTCCATCATGATGCCCAATGGAACCTTAGAGGGCACAAAAAGAAGAGGAATGGAGTGTTCTATTTGAGGGTAATATATCACTAGCTTATCCCAAGAATTACATCAACAGCATATAATGTATGTAGAATCAAAATATCATTCTACTAATATAATAGTCAATTATGCAGCTCTCATGAACCTAAAGCGACCTCACTTGGCACAAAGTCTATGTATGTGAATATGAATCTAAAGCTTGGCAGTGGTGGGCGTATAAATGTTACATGTCTCAACCATAAGCGGCGCAAACAATATGAAGAGTTTGTCAGCTAAGTGCCCTAGCTACCTCTATTAGTTCAAGGTAAGTGAAATTAATTCGATAAAAATACGGGTAAATTATACATAATTCCTCTGTGATTTTTTATATTTTTAGATGGTTCCTCTAAGATTTTAAAATGTCCCTACGGTTGAATTGAATGCACTCGAAAAATACGTGTGATGGAAATATAACATCTATTTAACACTTTATGATTTGCATAAATATCTACTTTAGCCCCATTTAGTTTTTGTATTTGTCTATATAATCTCTTATTGTTTTCAAGTAAGGTGGTCAAGCCGTTACTCAATTTAGTGATTAAATAAGAGCAATATTAATATTTAAACTAAGACGTTAAGGAGTCTACTTTCCGTCAAATTTTCACTTTACATGAAACCATAAGGGGTAATGTGAACATTTAGTTACATTAGAGAGGTCATGTGACGACATGTAAATCCACGGCGGATATGTGTAATATACCCAAAAATAATAATGGTAAGTTTGTTCCTTTGTATGAGAAATTATGTGTTTTAATCAGACAAAAATCCAACAATTATAAATACCTTGGCTTACAACCGAAAAAAGTAATGATAATAGCTCTTCAATTGTTTAAGAGACAACCTTTTTAAAGCTAGCCATAAATGCATTTATTAGTCATTGGACAATATCCTCTAGCATTATTACGAGAAAATTTTTAGTTCAATTTGGCACTTTTGCTGTGCAATACGTGCAAGTAACAACAATTCTATTATTAGTTAGCTCCAAATTAATACTCTGTTGTCTAACCAAAGATACCACACATTATCAGTAAATTGGAGTCTATGGCGGGCTAAAACTCCCACATAACTATATGAAAATGTTCTCTCTAATTTTAGGATACATTTTCCAACTCTGGGTTGATAGTTTCAGAGGGTGATGTTCTTTTGTAGCCTATCTGACAAGTGATGATTGATATACCAAAGTGCTATACTGCTATACATGGAGACATCCCACATGATAGAATTTATTCACAAGTAAGAGGGTTATTCGGATTGCATTTCCTAGAGAGTTTTAACAGAAAAAGAAATTACTGTAATATTTTTTAGAATGTGATGTACATGAAGTAAAAGGTATTAAAAAAATCGTGTAAAAGAATTAATTACAAAAAGCGAAAAAAAATTTTCTAAAAAGCAGCGATTCTAACAAGACCTAAATTTCCAAATCACTATCTTAGGCTTTAAATCAAGCGCCTGACCATAAGTATATACCATGCCGTCTGGATTAGCAAGAATCCAACAGCTACAGGACCAAGTCATTTCGTCCAAAATGAGACTTAGATATTATCCATTAGTTACAAGATATTATTCATTAGATCGCAGGTCAAAAAACCAATAAATATACTTTCTCTATATGCCGATTGGACAGTTGAGATGTTTCCAACTAGGGCTGCAAACGAGTCGAGCCGAGTCGAGCTTTGAGCTAATCGAGCCGAGCTTTGAGCTAATCGAGCCGAGCCTCGACTAAATTTTATCAAGCTCGAGCTCGAGCTCGAGCTCGACGAGCTGGCAATTTTCGAGCTCGGCTCGACTTGATTCGAGTCGAGCTCGAGCTCGAGCTCGAGCTCGAAAAAAATAAAAAAAATTATTTTATTTTTAAAAAAATAAATAAAATAATATTTTTTTCTGAATAAATAATAAAATATTAAGGATATATCCGTAATTTCACTATGAAAATAAAAAATAAAAAAATATATATATAATATACGTAATTTTATTATTAAATAAAAATAAAAATAAAAAAATATATATATATACTCAAGCTCGCGAGCCGGCTCGCGAGCTAACGAGCTTAATATTCTGAGCTCGAGTTCGAGCTCGAGTTTGACTCGAGCTGGCTCGAGCTCGACTCGAGCTCGATTAATGTCGAGCTCGACTCGAGCTTGACTCGAGCCGCTCGCGAGCCTCGATTAATGTCGAGCTCGACTCGAGCTTGACTCGAGCCGCTCGCGAGCGGCTCGCGAGCGGCTCGATTCGTTTGCAGCCCTATTTCCAACCTAATAAGCTTCATCATATCACAGCTTCATTTGGTATCAGAGTAATTATTAAAGATTATTAGGATGAGTGGAAGTGATTACTCTAAGGTCAAAAATGCAAAGGGTCGCAATCATATTATGTCTGCAAGATTAAAAAGAATTACAAATGGCCTATTTAAAAAAAACATTGGAATAAGTGACGAGCTCAAACTTCAAGAACTTGGAAGAATACAGAACTTCAAAACACCAGCGCAAATTGCAAGGCCTCAAAGACAGCCAATGAACAACAGTTTACAATTAACATGTATATTTGCTAGGGAGTCAACTGTGGTATGATTTTCTTTGAATATGAAAATCAACTCAGGAGCTATATACATATAAATAGAATCTTTGATCAACAAGAAAGAATCAAGAAGCCAAAAGGGTCATCAGGGAGATGAAGAGAAGAAGAGAGTTAGAGATGGGGTCAGAGATAAGGTCTGCCATTGATGAGCTATCCATGGTGGTTCTCAAAGTCAAACCTGCTGGTGGTCCTGAGCAACATAATACTTGTGCCTATATCCCCACAAAGCCTTTTCTCTCAGTCTGCAACTTACTTCTTCAAGTTCTTGGTTTGTCTCTCCTTTACTTCTCAAGTGATCACGGACCCTTCATCAACATGAATATGCTGGAATTTTAACTGTAGTTTCGTGAAATTGTTCTTACCTCTAAAGCTCCTTTTTTTTTTTCAATTCTATTTCCTTATTCATTCGTATTCTTAGATGATTTTGTTGTGAACATGGTTTTGATTTTGTGGTGATGTTCCCACCCCTTTTTTGCAGATAAGATAGGGCCAACAATGGCTGTTTTGAGACAGGATGTACATCAGAACATCCAGGTAAATGATTGACATCCACTGTAGGTAGATGCATGGTTCATTATAAAGATTGATTCTTTTTTTTTTTTTTTGTCAAAAAACTCGATAAGTGCAAGGTCGAGCTAACTACCAGCTTATTTGTCATTTTCATGTTACGTGCAAGACACACGCCTCGGCCTCTCCTAGCTTTAAGAGGCAGGACCCTATCTAAAGAAAAAGCCAAGCACGAATCTTGACTTTTGTGCATGATTATGTCTCAAGGATGGATTTTGACATTTTTTTTCTTTTTTTGGTTATTTCTTGCACTGATAAGGTGCAAATTGGTATTTTAGATTGGCTCTTCAGCCAATCTATACATTTAAAAAAATAAAATAAATTGAATACCTTAACATGCCATTTCTAACATTCTGTAGGTCCATCTCCAGTAAATAACCAGAAAGTTTCCTACTTTTGGTTAAGCTGCTGATTTTTCAATTTTTATGAGCCGCAGAGATTGGAGAAGTTCTATGAGTCCGAGCCTTCTGTGTATTCAAATGTGGTGGAGATATTGAGTGAAGAAGCCAAAGAAGGCAAGGCCAAAAAGGGTCCCAGCTGCAGCAAAGCCTTTGTTTGGTTGACCCGGTGAGGTTCTTGGCATGTTCTAGTCTTCTATTACTGTGCTTCATTAGACAAGTAAAGAACTACTATAACAGTATGTACCACCAAAGCATAAGGTGTGCATCAAATTCGAAATCGGTAATTCAAAACTTTGAATTCAGAATTTTTCGAAATTTTGGTATCAGAGAGAATCCGACCGAATTTGATTTCGAATTCACCAATTTTGAATTCGAATTCGTACCGGATTCAAGTTGGAATTCTGTAAATTCCGATTTCACTGAATTTGGGAATTTTGATATATTATTATATAATATAAATTTTATATAATATTATATTTTATAAATTTTATATTACATATATAAAATATATATATTAAAAATGAATTTGAAATCAAAATCGAAAATTCCAATTTGAAAAATTCCATTACCGAATTCGAACCAAATTTGAAATATACGAATTCGGAAAACCCGAATTCAATTCGGATTTCCGATTTACCGATTTCGAAAATCCTGAATTCAATTCGAATTCGGTTGATAAATCGGAATTTTTCAATTTTGCACGTCCCTACCAAAACATATCATGGAATATAACGTTCAAATTTACCTTGTGCAGATCCTTAGATTTTACTGTAACTTTGCTGCAATTGTTGGTGGAGGATTTTGGTAGGGATATGGAGCAAGCAGTGGATGAAGCATATAATATCACTCTGAAGCCATGGCATGGATGGATTTCCTCAGCTGCATACAAAGTAACTACCATAATATGGATTTAAATCTATCGCTTAGTGTTCTGATGAATGATTACTTATTATACTATAACTTTCAACCTAAGATTTTGCATTTAATCCATGCATGACCATGGGGAACACAGATGAGAGGAGTAATCTGTTCAAGCTGTTGTACCATTTTAAGTTTTGAAAACTTAAATATTCAGCTAATTCAACCGTATATTTTATGAGAAGCAGCATAATTTAGCTGGATAATATGAGCTTTAAACATCCTGCAGACTGATTGCAGAATTTCTTGGTGTGTCTCTGCAGGTAGCACTTAAACTAGTGCCTGACACCAAAGATTTTATCACAATTCTCATGGCGGAAGATGAAAATCAGGACATGCTTAAAGAAGAAATACGTACCTTGATTTCATTATTTCTTCCAGTTTTAGAAGGAATACGTACCATTCTGGTGAGCCATTACAAGTAGCACGATCTGTTTGATCGCTTATATAACTTCAGCTGATCAGAACAACAACTTGATCAGCAGTAATGTTTAATTTTTTTCCCCTCTCGCAGAAAACATTCGGATTGGATAGGTTAAAGTGTACCTGAAGCAAAGCATGAGGAAATGGAAACTATTGTACAGGGGGTTCTGTTCTGTGACTTCATTTTGCTCTTCAATGTACATATGTAGCTTACTTCTGTAACTTCTTCTGTAAAATTGAGTCCATAATCAGGCTATGCCCTGTGTGGCTGACATGCGTGAATTAATCAGGTTCTCCAGTTTGTTGAGAAATGAATGTAATTTCAAGTTGATTAGATTAACAGGACTTTGTGTCTTTGGGACACATCAATGTTTTGCCAAGAGTAATGAAACCGATTGCTGCAATTGGACCTCTGATTCATCCCCAGTTTCTGTCAGCAACTCAGCACTTTCTCCTATAAGCCTAATTTCCTGAATAGCTGTCTTATTTCAGGAAATTCAGGAAATGAGATGGACTACTTTTCTTGACTCTATATTATTTTACTAAAGAGGAACAGAGATGAAAGGTCACTGGTTTTTTCCAATCTTTTGATCACTTATCAAAACCAGATTTAGAAAGTATAATAGAATACAGAGACAAAAGGAGAATCATAGTTTTCCCAAATCTTGAAAATTCACATTCTGGAAACTGTGGATAGTTTAAGTCAACTTTTCAAAATCAGTACAAGTATTCGGAAGAGCAAAAGACTGAAGCTAATGGCCAACAGGGCGGGGAGTGGAAATCATAGACAGCTCTAAAGAATACATTTGTCCTTCCCGAGTCATGTATGGAACTGTAGGACTCTAGGGGAAACTAATAAGGATTTTCAGTAGAACTGACCAATTCAGCCATTCTTTGACATGGTTTTCTTTTGATTTTTCACAGATGTAGCTCTTCTATATTTGTCTGTTTGCTGGAACTTGTTTAAAACATCTGCTAGGATGCAGATGGAACAACTTTGATATTATCAAACAAACCTGTTTTGTCTATGCCTGAATTGACTCCATTTGGGTGAGAAGAGCCACTGGGAGGAGCATGCAGTGCGATAAGAGCTGCAACCAATCCAGCATTACCAGATATGCTTGGCTCTGTGAACCAGTTTTTACTTCTCTTATCTTCAAAAATATCATTTATGTCCGGCCCTGCAACCATGGCCCCATGGAGAATATTTGGATTTGCTTCTTTTCTGTTAAGCCAGTATTCTCCATCTCTACAAGTGTGCCGATTGTTATCCCAAGGGATGGATGCACCCCGATGATGAACTTGAGTTGGATACTGATCACCATATCCTACCATGTAGCTTATTTTCATGGGATTATCTCCCAATATGTAATTAACCTGAAAAGATGAGAAAACCAGTGAAATAAAAAATCAAATAATTGTAGGCACGTCTCAAATAGTATAACTTCAATTTGTGGCATATACTGATCAAATCCACTCTGATCAATGGGCAGTTTTAAGTTACAGGTTTTTGAAAATCTTGAGTAATGTCATATGAAATGCTCACTTGTGACCAGGAAAAATCGCTTAATGTTTCCAGAGAAAAGACAGCAGCACCACAACTGGTACGAGTTCTATGCAACAGACTAAGATAGTCACCGTACAATTTTGTAAGGAAAGATGCTGTTGCAGCATGCTGAAGTGGTCCACTAGTATCTGGTTTTAAGAGGATCAATCCACCTGATCATCGAATATCCTTCTGTTAGTGCAAATAAAAAGAAGAGGATATAAGAATTGGCAAAGACATTCACCTTCTGTCTTGGGAAACTTCAAAGTGGAAGTGTAAGAGCACATGAGCAAGTCAGTCCTGTTTGTTGTTGATGCAAATGTGGTTTCATATGGATAACCGAGATCCCGGAAAAATCTAAGTCGTGTTAACAAAATCTGCAGAACACCAAATAATTTATCAGAAGATGAAATGAAAAGACTAGCACATGCTCCCACTCAGTAGATTAATGGTTGAGTACCGCGTTAGCAGCAAGCTTGTTATTCCAAGAGAAAACTTCCTTATCAGATAATAATTCTTCCTCCTCAGCTGTAGCAAAATTATCATTTGCATAGTCAAGGTAACTGCTATTACCAGTAGCAAAGAACAACCAAGTTGCTCCCCAAACCATTTCGTCTCTGTAACTTGTTGAATTATAAAAATTCTTTGCTTGTCCTCCACAATCATCCATTGATGTGTATGTCCCTGGTTTTAGCGAAGGGTCTACATTTCTAGCTAAATTAAATAGTTCCTCTGCTGCTTGTACTAATTTACCAGAATAGTCTTTCTGATCTTTGAATACTAATGCTGCAGCTGACATGCCTGCAACTGTTTCCCCTGCAAGGTCTAAGGCAGTTGCATCACAAACTGAAACAGGTCTTGGATAGCTCATATCTTCTGGCCTTTGCCAACAGCTAATATCATTTTCCCGAGAATTTTCTCCACTGGGGTCATTCCCAGGGCTGCCAACCTAAATCAAACAGAATAAGAAAACTTTTCGAGACTGCAAAATAATGAATTCTAGGGAGGATAACTGAAGAGATATTAAATCCTTAGCCTACCTGAGAATACAAGATAGCTGAATTAGTTGTATTTTTAGGAATAAATAGCTTAAGCAAGTAGTCACTTCCCCATTTGATGATATCCTTGACATGATCAAGTTCCTTAATATCAGCATACTTATCATGATACTCAAGTACAGACCAACTCAATAGAGTAACTGTATAAGCAGTAGGAAAGCTGAATTTCATATTGTTGCCTGAATCATAGAAACCTCCAACTAGATCAGCTTGTGTAGTTGCCATGTTCCCATCACCTAAGCCAGAATCTCCACGGAAAGTTATAGCACTGTCATTAGGGTAATGCCCCGCTACAAAAAAGATTTCCAGGCATGATCATGACAACTGGCTACCGCAATAATCTGATGCCGAAAACTCTATAATAATCAGTTTCTATAAGAATGATATTATGATATCTTACATTTTTGTGCATCAAAGAAAAGGAGAGCTTGATTCAAGGCAAGTGTAAGGTCCTTGGAGGGCTCATGATGGTGCTTTCTCCGTGGCAGAATACTTAGTAGCAGAATCAGTATCAAGAAGGTAATAGTTATGGAGGCTGCAAAAACCAGAAAACGGTAGAAATGCTTCTTATCCCCGATTGTAAGATTGAAACTGATTGATCTTGAGTATCTAGGAGGGATTGAATCCCAAGCATTGGAAGATTGAGGGAGGACATTGAAGTCGAGTTCAATGGAGTTCCAACGACTAGAGGAAGGGAGGAGCCGGCCAGCCCCTGGTACAGTATGAACAAACCTGACAGGAGTTGGAATTCTGTCAAGTTCTGAATAGCCAATAGAGTTTCTGGATCCTTGCATTCTTGGCTAATGAGGTTCTTTCCAATACTAAACTACAAGATTAATTAGCAAAACAAAACATTCATTCAATATGTGTGTGGAGACATTCCCAATGCATGATTTTCTTCTCCAAGCATAGTAACCATCTATTTCAAGTTTTCATAATATTAGTTATGTCTGGACTCAATAAAAGCAATTATTTACGGCAAATTTAAGGGCAAAAGGTTGTTCGTTACATTTGTCAACACACTAGGTATTAGGGATAATACGTTCGTGGTCCATCGTTCATCAACCTTTAATGGCTTTTGTGAATATTAAATGAGAGGACACGTGTCACCCTAATATATGGTGTAACAAAGAATGTAACACTACAGATGTGATAAAGAATTTATATCCAAATTTAACACACTTTGTTTTGCGTTGGTCATGTTCGCGAGAAAAGGGGTGTGTAGTCGTGAAATTTACTGCCAAAAAATCTGTAATTTGCAAGTTGTGAAAACTTTTCAGATCATGTACACTTTTTTTTTGTTTGCATATATCCAAGAATTTCCTTCAAATATATGGAGGGTTATGGAAAAGTACTAACCTTCTCCAACAGATCAAGTCTGGTCCAGTTTATCATGTCCATTTTGCTTTAAGAGTTTACATGTTTTAATCCCATTGGCTGAAATTTTTGCAAAATTGCTTCAACCCTGAGTCTAATTGCTGTCAACTGTCAACCAGATTTCCTTGCACTTTGCTTGATTTTAAACCAATATTTTTATGCAAAACCTTATTAACGATGAATTATTTCAAACAAAAACTATCAATATTTGTTTTTCATGGAAAATGGTCCAAATTAGAAGGGTAAAACAAAGGAAAAAAATTACCATGCTTAACTATCATGATGACCATTTCAATGATGAATTTGCTCGTACGTTCGTTTTGTGTAAGAGGAAGAACAATTCTGGACTAAGGACGGCCAATTTACAGCCCAAATTGGATCGTGGCTTATGAATCTCGATCAGTCAGTACTCTAGTCGGCCCACACTAGCCAGGCTGCGTTTGGCCCGCTAATCCATCTCTCTACTGTTACACTTGCAAGAGAAAAGGATCCCATTCTGATAATTTTTGTGTAATTGTGCTTCAACACCAACATTTTGTAAGTAAATAAGATGCCTTGACATTAATGCCGCAAAACTTTTGTTGAGTCACATTTAATCCCCAAGAAGATGTTGCAAGATATACATTGGAGCTAAAATATCTCTAGTGCAACATGCGAAGATACTAATCCTTCAACCTGTTGCTTGACAAATCTTGGTGAAATCTGTTGCACCTTAATCTCAAGTGATTCTAGTTTAAACTCTAGAAGATTGATCATAATTTTGTCTAGGATAATGGCATTTTCTGAGAAAAACTTAATAAGGTCATTGTCACTTGTATGACTGCAGTAATCCAATATCTTGAAGACATTAAGAGGTTGGAGCAGATAATTTATAATTTGTAGCTTTCTCTAAGTTTTTGCACCTCACAATTATTTTACTGTCCCCTTCCAACCACAAAAAAGAAAGGTACATCAAGATGTACAAACATAAATGCGAGAAAGAACATGTTGTACAAATAAGAGAGAAATAGAGAGAGGGTAGCAGTAGCCGAAAATATGAGTAAGGGGCTTAGGATGGTTTTTTTTGTTCATTTTTTTTTTTTTATGATAGCCCACTTAGTTTCCTATTTAAAGGTAAAGTAGTCCTTCCATCTTTAGAATGGTTTCGGTATTAGTTTTAAGGGATGAATTACTTGTTTGAATTCAGGTCAGGGGTAAAGTGAAACTATCCCTAACGTTCAGGGAGTAGAGAGAAATTAATTCAAAACTTTTTTTTTTTTTTTACCCAAATAACTATTAATCCAAATGGACATTCTGCTTCTTCCTGGCTTCAAAATCCTCACAAATTTTCAATGCTCAGAAACCTTTTGATTTGAAGTTCCAGCAAATTCATGGACTAAAGCTTTAGATAATCAGCATGCATTCTCTAATTGGAGATATTTCTTGTTCTATCTCCTACCATTTCCAATCCTGAAATCCTTTTTTAAAATCTGTTTTGCTCTGAATCCCATTGTAATACTCGATTGGGTATTCGATTCTACCTTGTTCTGCTTCAGAAAACCCATATGCGTTGACTTTTGAATGCTATTGAATTTCGAATTTCCAAAAAATGGGCGTGTTTGAAGCCAAATTCGTGATCTTTATGCTGAATTTCCGTATGGGTTCTGCTTCAAATTCCCAACTGAATCAATTTTCACAGTAACGTTTATTTATTTATCTTGGGTATTTATCGGGCATGCTAAAAAATTTCTCCCCTTTCTTGATCTTTTATTTGGCTTGATCCAATCTATGAAGATAAATTACTCGAATGTGTCCAACAGTCCCAAGTCCTTTCAGGCCTATCCAAGGAACATTGACTTTGATTTAGAATCAGGAACCATCAAAAAATCCAGAAAACCAAGAAGTTCCAGTCTTTTTCATCCCAAAAAAATGATTAAATCCCTAGGCAACAAAATCCAGTACTACTACAAGCTTCATCCTGTGCTGATGTTCTTGATTTCTTTATCAATTGGGATCACAATTCTTGTTTTGTTATCTTTATATGAAAGCAAGTATAGAATGACTAGCAATTATAATGGTATGTATAAAGTGGATTCTGGTTCTTCTGAATCATATCCCTTTGCTAGGTTGATGAATCTTGTGATGGTTGCTGGGCATTCTGTTTATACTAGTAGTAGTTGTGAGAAGGTTGATAAGGACGATGCTTGGTTTTTGGAATCTTATCAGAAGCATAAGGGTCAAGCTGCTACTTTTGTGAGTCATATAGAGAAGGGAGTCGAGATTACAGGGAAAGATAATGCAGCATTGCTGTTGTTTAGTGGAGGTGAGACGCGGAAAGATGCCGGTCCGAGGAGTGAGGCACAGAGTTATTGGACTGTTGCTGAGTCCAAAGGATGGTTTGGTGAGTGAATCAGTTTCACTTTGTTGAATTGAGAATTTGGTTATGCTTCATTATTCTAAGAATGATTTTTTGGCTTTGTGTGTTTTTTTTCTTTAGGTATTACTTCTTCACAAAATGTGGCTAGGTTGAGTTATTTTAGACATGAGTGGAACAGTATTACATAAACAAGTTCACTATCTCTACTACTGTCCCAATTACAGTGAAACTAGTAGCATACACACTAGAAGCAGTGTAATCCACTATGTTATTACTATCTTAATTTAGTGTGTCATTTTGTAGAATGTAGGAGAAAGTGTAATCCACTATGTTATTATGTAGAAGATGGGACACGTTGGTCTTTAATCCTATTCCTTTGGAATTTACTAGTATATGTCAAATGTGGTAAGTTGTTATTCAGTAGTTGTAATTCTAAGAAACAAAGGGATCTTGGAGTGTCTAAGAAAAGCATAGTGCAAGGAAGACAACTCCCTTTCATGGATGTTCTGACACATAGGTTCTTGTTCTATGGCTACAGAATGCAAGAGAGGTTGTTTATAATTACGAGTATCATTTGAGTTTCCAGTCTGTACTTTTTATGCCTCCTTTTATATTGGTAATTCTTTTTTTGGTATGCTGGTTGTATGTAAAGTTGTTGACTTTTGACTTCTCACAATATATATATATATGGAAACATCTATGAGATACAAAATTTAGCGGACAGCATTCCTTCCTGAGACGAATGGTGTTACCTTAGTCCCTTCAAATTGCATCTCATTCAAATGGTTCTTGGTGGGAGTAATTTGTTTGATGATAGTTACTTGTCAAGTTAATGTTGTCTAGATCTTATGGTTAATTTATCTGATAGTTAATTGTGTAAATTAAAAAGGCTAACATAAAAGAGTTAAATATGGTTTCTCATGAAATGGCTTTTATCCAGCCTGGTTGTTGCTGTTTATATGGTTATTTATTCTGCTGCAACTCCTCTTGTGCACCAAATGTAGAATATCCAGTTGGTTGCACATTGTCTTGAGAGGCTAAGGATGTTTCCTTTTCAGTTTGTTTGGAAGCAATCTGTTCTCTCTCCATACGCGTGTCCTTGTTTTCTGTGTCAACATGTTACACATAGTATGTGGCACAATATGTCTATGTCATATGTATGGTACTTGATAGTTTCCATCTCTTGGCTGCCATTGTTGGGTTCTCTATCTTCCTCGTGGTGTTTATATATGAAATGTGCTTTTTCACCTAGTGTTCAGTAACTTCTCTTTCAAAGGTGGATAAACTTTAACGTGGTAATTATTAGACCTAGAATCCAAACCCCCCACCCCCCAACAAAAAAGAAAAAACCTCGCCAGTAAAAGAAGGAAAAACAAAGAAAAAAGAACAAAAATGAAATAGAGAGATCAGTAAGAGTTTGGGACTTGATTGCTCTATCCATGGAAACCACTGTCCGTCTGTCAGTAGTAAATCTTTTAATGCATTGATTGCTTTTATAAGCTTTGAGTATTCTAATCCTGGTCTTATGATGGCTATCTTATCTCCATAGGCAAGCAAGATGAAGTTAGATGGAGGGCACTTACAGAAGAACATGCAAGGGACAGCTTTGAGAATCTTCTCTTTAGCGTGTGCCGGTTCAGGGAGCTCACAGGCACTTATCCACTTAATATAACTGTAAGGCCCACTTTCTGGTACATTCTCTTTATGGCTTTTGTTTTTTGGTTGAAATCATCTGAGTTAATGGTTGGGAACCTAGTAGGACATAAATTAATCTTTGACTTGTCAATGGGAAAAGGAGGACGGAAATATCATCTCAAAGTCAATTTCTATCATAATTTTGTAATATGTGTAGATGGTTAGGGTCCACTATTATGTGTCTAAGGACTCGTATATTCTTGATCTTTCCTTATATTTTCAGTAGATGCACATTTATCCCTGCTTGATACAGATAAAGACAGTAAAATGACCTGATATTCTGTTGGTTCTTCATCTATAGTTCTTATGTTGGTGACCAATTTATGTCTTCAAATAATGTGCTAATACGATTGAGCAGGAAATAATTGTTTGTGTTAAGCTTGGTGAACCTGGTTGACTGCCTCTGTAAACAAATCTAATCGATATACCATGCTTGCATGTGAAATAGGTTGTTGGATATGATTTCAAGGAGGAGAGATTTATGCATCTGCATCGCTCTGCAATTAGGTTTCCAGACACAAGGTTCTTTTACTCGGGCACACCCTCTTCACAAACTTCAAGGGAAGCTGCTTTGAAAGGTGAAGCATTGGTTAGAACACAATTCCAGGACGATCCTTACGGATGTTTAGGTCCACTTCGTCGTAAAAAGTTTGGGCGGGATCCTTTTCATCGGTCAATTCCTTATCCTAATGGCTGTCCTGAAATTGAAGGACTGTTTAGATACTGTGGAAGAACACCATATTCTGGTCCCCTTCCTTGGGCCTAGCATACCAAGCTTTTCTTCATATGTATAAATTGATAGGACTAGCCAGGACAAATACGAAGATGTCACTAGTAGTTACCATAGAGTTTTGCCGAAATAGAAAAATATGATGCCATGAGATACATGACTTAGTGGCGCAGCGAAAGCTGTGTAAGACTGTTGCTAAGTGGCATGTTAATTTAACTCAGCTTAATTAATAGCATTTTACAATATTTGTAACCAATTTGTTCCCTCGTTCTGGATAGGATTTTTTCTTTTCTTTTATTTTTTTGCATATACAAGGAATGCTGGACTCCGGCATCCTATTATTGGAAGTTTGTGCAGGAGATGATCAACCTCAGGATCCCAAGTCTGGCAATCTTGGTAATGAGGTGAAGGATCAAGAAAACGTTAGTATGATTTCAGGGTTTTACACCAGCGTGGTTCTTGGCTTCAATTTTGGGTTTTGGGAAGAGCCTGTGATGCCTTACAGCTCAACATCAAACTAGATAGGAGGTTGGCTATCTATAAGCATATTGTCAGTAAATAAAACTTGAGAGGCAAGGGAAAGGGTAGAATACAAGAAACTTGGCTCAAACTCTCAACAGCTGAGAAATTTTAATTAGTATAACTAAAGTAATGGAGTACAGATGATCAAAGGGTCCTGATATTATCTTTACTCTGATCTGACTTGAAACTCAAAGAAATGCACTTCAGGATTGATTCAAGCTCATTTGTCTAAGTTACTCTGCTGTAGCAAAAATGGGCAGGTAGAAGGTGCCTCAATCTTATATTCATCAGATGGTTTGCCCTTCAGAAGGCCTTCAAGTAGTTGTCCAGGGTCGTAGAAGAACTGCACCTTCACAACCTTGGAGTTCTCATTCAACTGTTCCGGGACCATAATTTGAGAACAAATCCAATTATTAGGATAGTATTAGTTGGATGAAGAAAACAAAGAGAGTAAAACTGGAAGTTGGATAAATGGTATTAGCACAGGTACCTCAAAAATGGCCATCCCAAAAAATTCAACCATTTCTCCGGTTGGGGGATTTCCTTTAAAAGGACCTTCCATGAAACCCCAATGCCTGAACTTGTATACTATCACCGGCGGCCCTGAATATACGTGAAGGATCTCCAGAGCGAATCCACGTGGAAATGTAGTCCTGAAAACCTTGAGAGCTGATTCCATGGTTTCTTTAGCTGGATCATAAGCCCGGAATTCCTCTGGCAAGGCGGTTTGCAATAGCACATTGTAGCCTCCCCCTAGTTTTCCTTTTTCTTCTATGGTTAGAGGTTTCCTTCCTGAAAATTCATCAGTTGCAAAACTATGAGTCTTACTGGCATCTGTAGCCTAGTGAACAATAACAAGATTTATTGTCTGTTGCCTACCATTGACGCTGATAGTATAATTCTTTGTATCTATTGTCTTATACTCAGCAGGGTTGGCTTTGTGGAAAACCTCCATTTCCCATGTTTTCACCAGCCTCTGCACTTTGTCTTCGAGCGATCCAGCAGGCCATATCTACCAATACAATAGAAGCAGAAGCAACAAGAGTAACATAGTTTTAATTTCATAAACTTCCAGAGTAGTTATTAGGAGTACATTTGTATCTTGAAGATATAAAATAGTGTGAATAACCAGACCTTAGTTCGGCCTTCTTCAAAGAGCTTGTCTACAAGATCATAGTTAGGAGGACCATATCTCCAGTGGATGTTCTTCACCTCTTCTTCTTCACTAAGATAGGACCTGTACTTAGTTTTTTCTGCTTCAACTGCCATTTTTATGACTGGATAAGGTTACGATGTTTGTGAATTACCACACTATCATCTGTTGCCACTCGTATATAGAGCACAAGTTGTGTTTTTGCGGGTCGTATTAGCTTACCATTTTCAATGACAACTTTGATCGGAATAATTTAAGTATTACAACTACTCGATGCAGTGAATATCAAAGAAGTTTCAAGGCAGTTTCACCTAATCAACGAAAGGAGAACATGTTGAGAAACATTTTTTTTTTCCTGTTATGGACCAAATTCGATGGATGGTAGTGTTTAATTAACAAATTATTCAAATCACTACAAGATCCAATCTTCTTTCAAAATGAGATTAGTGCAGCATTTTAATCGGTTTTGGGGAATATACCCGTGACACACTGACACTTTGCAGCTCAACAGTCAAAGAGGTACTCATTTTTTTAACAAATTCCATGAAAATAACGTCCACCAGCAGAGGAACATAAAAGAGGGGAACATGATATTTGTTCCAAATGTTTTAGTGCTTGTTCCATTTTATATTGGAGTCAGAAAAGAAAGAATACATTCAATTTAGTTGGTTCGTATTAACTCTTTTCATTGTATATGATTTAAACTGCAGTATGTAGCTTAAGTTCAGTCCTAGTGAAACACTTCCACATTTCATATCCATTTTGTCAGGATCCAAGCACGGGGCAAACAACTATTGAAATATCAAGTACACAATAATTTAATGGCAAATAAGTCACAAGCATGAAAGATAGACGACACACAATATTTAACGTGGTTTGGCTCCTCCATTGAGCCTACGTCCACGGAGAGAAACCCGTTCTTTATTATGAAAAGAAAATTCTATACAAGAATACAACTTGAATCCAAATCCAACCCTTATATACCATCTCTCATCTCCCAAGAACCCCCTCTCACCCCATGTATAAGGCTACCTGTTGCTCTTGTGTGTCTCTTATATAGTATGCCAACCTACCTATTTATAGAGAATATAATTATTTGGCCAAAAATCAAATAATAATTGAAAACCAATTCTAATTCCTAGACTTATATAGAATAGGAAATAACTTCTAATCCTAAACAAAATAGAAAATTCCTTGGCTACTATTTCAAGTAACTAAAACCAATTAGGAAACTAGTTACTTCTACACAAGACAAGAAACCTGTTTAAAAGAAATTAAGCCAATTTCCTAACACATTTAGTCTTAGTGAAACAGTTGCACATTTCATGAAACTTTATTCAAAGTTTTGTTATTTTGTTTGAAGCAGAGATAGACAGAATTTAGAAGTCTATAAGAATTGGTTCTACGTTTTATTCTTCTAGTAATTACACTATCAGAAGAAGAAGGGAAAAAAAGAAAAAAATGGTAATGGTTGAGCCATGTTCATCACCACCTATGTTGTGATGTCCAGGTTCATAAAAGAGCTGCACCTTCACAATCTGAAGAGTGCTGATCAAGCTGTTTTCAATACAACAGTTTTAGATCATCCTAGTGTATGCATGGTCAAAGTGACACAAAAATGTAACTGGTCCTTCAAATTGACCCTCCATAAAACCCCAGTGCCTAATCTGTGTACCTGGTTGCCATGAATACACTTGAAGGATCTCTACCGCGAATCCACATAGTAATTGGTTCATGAAGGAGCGACAAGAAGAATGTGTCCCCTTTGTTCTAGTGTTTTGTTTGAGTCACAGACTCACAGTCGAAGAACATTATTTGCTCTCAGAAGCAAGGCCAATATCAAATTTTTGACTGATAAAGAAATATCTTGAGTCCTTTAGATGCACACGAGAAGAAAGTGTTGTAGTTGTAGGATTGAATGAGCATGATTCTTGACTTTGTCACTGGATATTAGGAAACCTGTGGTATCTTTGTGAATTTGAACCGCACAATGTAGCAGAACCAAGGAAATACAAATCCGTTTTACTGGAGATGTCCTGTTCTTTTTATGATGCAGATAAACAGCATATCAAACAATTATTGGCAATGTCTTTATTAACAGCAAAAGGAGTAGTTGGCCATTTTATTCTGCTCTCATTTCATTAATAGGAGTACAATTATACAAACGAAAACAAAGTAATCAGCATGGGTCCAATTCATCAATTTTCCTAGTTCACAGCTAAGCTGTAGTGAAGAAAGGACAGCTTGAACTTGTCTCAGCCTTGTGTTCATCAGACATTTTGCCCTTCACAAGACCTCCAAGTAGTTGTCCAGGATCATAAAAGAACTCCGCTTTCACAGCCTTAGAGTGCTCATCCAACTGTTACAACACCATGATTTCAGACAACACAAAAACCAGGAACACATTGATTGGAAAGCAAAATCAAGAAGGGATCTGATTTGTTTGAGAAGTAGTACCTCAAAAATAGCCAAGCCAAAAAATTCAACCATTTCTCCTGTTGGAGCATGTCCTTTAAAAGGACCCTCCATGAAACCCCAGTGTCTGAACTTATACACGATCACTGGCGGTCCAGAATACACTTGAAGGATCTCTACAGCGAATCCACGAGCGAATGTAGTGGTGAAAACCTTCTGAGATGATTCAGCAGTTTCATTCGCAGGATTGTAAACGCGAAAGTTCTCTGGCAAGCCTGTCTGCAGGAACACATTGTAACTTCCTCCAAGCTTTTGAGCTTCTTCCAATGTCAAAGCTTTCCTCCCTGAAAAATTTGTCCATGTCAATACTACTACAACACAAATTAGAGAAGATGGATGTCGATTGTTCCTACCGTTGATGCCTAGAGTAAACTTCTTTGCATCAAGTGTTTTATACTCATCAGGATTGACTTTGTGGACAATTTCCATCTCCCATGTCTTGACCAGCCTCTGCACTTTCTCTTCAAGTGATCCAACAGGCCATATCTACAAACAAAATATTAGTAACCAACAATTGCTAAGCACTGTTTATCATTTCTCATATGATGATCTTCGTGGGATTTTGGCAAATATGAAAAGGTAGAAAGAAAATATATCCTGACCTTAGTTCTGCCTTCTTCAAATAGTTTGTTAACAGCATCATAATTAGGAGGACCAAACCTCCAGGTGGTGTTCTTCACATCCTCTTCAGTAAGGTAGGACCTGTACTTGTCTCCTTCTGAGGCTGCCATTGCATGACTGAATAAGATTCAAGATATTTTTGCAAACTATCAAAGTGTCATCTATATATACAAATCAGATGTAGTCTAATTTCTTGCGGGTCGTATTATCTTACCCAAGCAATCTGATATTAAAAAACTGTGAAGAACGAGGACATTGAGAGATGAAAGATTCCCCACTCCTTGTAGCTCTTTTTTTTTTATATATATGTCAAAATCAAGAATAAATTAACCATAATCATTGCCGAACGATGGTAGTTTCACTATTCAAATTCAAATAGTTCACAAGATTTTTTTTTTAAAAAAAAGATGATACTTTGTTCTTTATCTTAAAAAGAAGGGAAAATGACCTGTTTCATCCCTCACATTTCACAAAAATATTCTTTTCGTCCCTCACTTTTAAAATGAAGCAATTTCATCCCTGACATTTAAAAATTAAAACTATTACATCCCTGAACCTAATTTTCAATTTGAATCAAACCATCCAATAACCCGTAATAAATTTCGGAGATAGAATTGATAGGTCACTCGGTCAATTTCATCATATTCACATGACATTTATCAAACCAAAAAAACAAACATTATAACATAAAGGCCATTATTTGTCTTGGAATAGTCGGATTTTTCTTTTGGGTAAATCTTTTCATGCATCGTTAGTATATTCGCTTGCGAGTCTAGATGTGTATCATAAATACAAAATTTGGTGTTTAAATTTAAATTGAAATGATATGGTAAGTACATAAAACCATCAGTGTATACAATGACAATGTAGGAATTCAAGTTGAGTTATATTCAAGTTGAGTTAACCAAGTGATCTACCAATTATACCTTCAAAATTTGTAATTGGGTTGATAGGTGGTTTGATTCAGATTGAAAATTGGATTCAAGGATGTAATAGCTTTAATTTTTAAATGTCAGGGACGAAATTGATTCATTTTAAAAGTAAGGGACGAAAAGAATATTTTTGTGAAATGTGAGGGATGAAATAGGTCATTTTCCCTAAAAAGAATCTATTTTTCCGATAAAGTACTATAAAAAGTAGATTTATTATTATAATTGATTATCAAACAACAATATTGGCGTGAAAAACTCATTTCTTTGTAATTATGCCAAATTACGTTACAAGAATAAATTAAACTTTGCAAGATAAGGGCATTTTAGGATATTCATTAAAATTTTGAACCTATTTTAAGTTTTGATTACCAAAGTGTCAAATCAAGGGAGGTAAGTGTAATTTTTCAAAAATTTAAGGGAGCTGAGCGAAATAGTCAAAAACCTCAGGGGAGGTATCTGAAAGTATCCCCAACGTTAAATATCCTACGAGCTGGCCAATACTACATTACTAACCGATGATGTTTCTTTGCAGCAAATGTAGAAGAAAGATAAGTTGACAACTTTGACAAGAATATTCTCATCAGTTTTGAGTCAATTAAATTTCTGTAATTTTAAAAAAGAAAAAAGAAATGACAATTCTGAGAAGTAATAAATCAACTTCAACAAATTTGACCTGAAGAGTCTGAATATTAGCATCACTCAATCTGACAAACTTTCATGAAAGTTTTTCTGGCTCTGCTTCTCCCAAAATTGAAAGTGTTTTGCAATCATAGGATATTTTGGAAACTAATACCGACATTAAAACAGCCGTGTGGTACAAGCTCACTAATCCTTTTCAGCAGTGACAAATGATAGAATCGTTGTCAAATTTTGTTCAGCAAGTTGATACATGCATGACATATGGTTCATGAGTTGAACTTTATTTGTCTGAGTAATATGCCATGAATCATTTCAAGAATCCTCGTTTACTTGAAAAATCAAAAAGCATTTCTGATTCCGGAACTTATCAAAAAGTTGATTTTTCAGCAAGCCTTTTAGAAAGGGATAAGTTGCAATTTGGGTAGTTTGTAAAATACCTTCCTTCCAACAGTCTGTATGGCTCAATTAAAAATGTTTCAGCCACTAAGTCATTCCAAATCCATTTGAATATTCAGAGATCAACCAAACTCAAATTTGTTAACAGTCTGTATTTTGACAAGGAAACCCAAATCAAAAATTTTTTTTTTTCTTCTTTTTGTCGACCGACGACTCCTATTCCTAATCCAACACATATTAGAGAAGGTCAAAAAAAGTTAGAAGGAGATGATCTGACCTCTAAACTAAAAGGGTTTACTAAATCTCTCGTCTGCAATCAAATCTGCACTTTATGCTTCACCTGGTGGCCGACTCATCTAAGCAGGTCCGGGCTTTTTCCAACTGTTCAATGGCCCCGAGAACATTGGAGGAGTGTATTCATTGTCGTGGACTGATTGACTTGGGGTCTACAGGGGCGGCGCTTAGGGGAGTTTGTTACTATATAATTGTAGTCAAAAGTGATCCATTTGAATGTTCATGAACATACTACCAAACAAGGGTATGTCAATCTTTATATTTGGAGAGATAAGCAAAAATTAAATGTGGGACCAAAAGACAAGCTAAATTATTCAACAGTTGAATCAAATTGTGAATAGAAGAAGTTCATTCGAGTTTAATTTGTAAACTAGTCAAATTAAAGTAACTCATTTGAATATTCATGGATCATCAACCAAATTGAAATATGTCAAATCTTTGTATATGGGCAAACACACTGTCTAATGCAGGTGATTTATTTTGAAATAATTAATTCGGGAGTAATTAAAGCATCTCACTATGATTTTTTTTCCCTGATCTTTATCCATCACCTCTCTACTTTCAAATACACATATTTCTCAGGGGAAAATTGTTTTTAGAAAATTTTCCAAAAATGCTTTCCCCTCTTTTTATCCTAATATTTCTATATCCTAGAAGAAAACAAACTACTACACTAATATTTTGATGAAATAACTCCTTCAAAAAAAGTGCAATTCTAATGGAAGACTAAATTTACAAATAAGGAAGCACGCCAAACAGTCAATTGCCAATTGTTGATGGAGTTGCAATATTTGCGCTTGTGCCATATATATATATATATATATATTAAAAGAGTCTACAAAGGTTATAGAATGCACAAATGTTGAATTGCCAATATCACAACTCTAGTTGATATTTAATTGCTTTTGTAAGAAACTCCGTGTTGATTTTTTCCTTATATATCTTAAATATATAAAAGGGGGAAGGGGGAATAGCTACAGTGCAGTCATGGGCCGGTTTCGATGGTAATTCTGATGACTTCGTGAGGTGTCTTGGTCTTTCCATCAACAAAATCCTCCCAATCACACAACA
>NC_040044.1:36370613-36465934 GCF_003713205.1 Coffea eugenioides
AAGAAGTTCCAGTCTTTTTCATCCCAAAAAAATGATTAAATCCCTAGGCAACAAAATCCAGTACTACTACAAGCTTCATCCTGTGCTGATGTTCTTGATTTCTTTATCAATTGGGATCACAATTCTTGTTTTGTTATCTTTATATGAAAGCAAGTATAGAATGACTAGCAATTATAATGGTATGTATAAAGTGGATTCTGGTTCTTCTGAATCATATCCCTTTGCTAGGTTGATGAATCTTGTGATGGTTGCTGGGCATTCTGTTTATACTAGTAGTAGTTGTGAGAAGGTTGATAAGGACGATGCTTGGTTTTTGGAATCTTATCAGAAGCATAAGGGTCAAGCTGCTACTTTTGTGAGTCATATAGAGAAGGGAGTCGAGATTACAGGGAAAGATAATGCAGCATTGCTGTTGTTTAGTGGAGGTGAGACGCGGAAAGATGCCGGTCCGAGGAGTGAGGCACAGAGTTATTGGACTGTTGCTGAGTCCAAAGGATGGTTTGGTGAGTGAATCAGTTTCACTTTGTTGAATTGAGAATTTGGTTATGCTTCATTATTCTAAGAATGATTTTTTGGCTTTGTGTGTTTTTTTTCTTTAGGTATTACTTCTTCACAAAATGTGGCTAGGTTGAGTTATTTTAGACATGAGTGGAACAGTATTACATAAACAAGTTCACTATCTCTACTACTGTCCCAATTACAGTGAAACTAGTAGCATACACACTAGAAGCAGTGTAATCCACTATGTTATTACTATCTTAATTTAGTGTGTCATTTTGTAGAATGTAGGAGAAAGTGTAATCCACTATGTTATTATGTAGAAGATGGGACACGTTGGTCTTTAATCCTATTCCTTTGGAATTTACTAGTATATGTCAAATGTGGTAAGTTGTTATTCAGTAGTTGTAATTCTAAGAAACAAAGGGATCTTGGAGTGTCTAAGAAAAGCATAGTGCAAGGAAGACAACTCCCTTTCATGGATGTTCTGACACATAGGTTCTTGTTCTATGGCTACAGAATGCAAGAGAGGTTGTTTATAATTATGAGTATCATTTGAGTTTCCAGTCTGTACTTTTTATGCCTCCTTTTATATTGGTAATTCTTTTTTTGGTATGCTAGTTGTATGTAAAGTTGTTGACTTTTGACTTCTCACAATATATATATATATATGGAAACATCTATGAGATACAAAATTTAGCGGACAGCATTCCTTCCTGAGACGAATGGTGTTACCTTAGTCCCTTCAAATTGCATCTCATTCAAATGGTTCTTGGTGGGAGTAATTTGTTTGATGATAGTTACTTGTCAAGTTAATGTTGTCTAGATCTTATGGTTAATTTATCTGATAGTTAATTGTGTAAATTAAAAAGGCTAACATAAAAGAGTTAAATATGGTTTCTCATGAAATGGCTTTTATCCAGCCTGGTTGTTGCTGTTTATATGGTTATTTATTCTGCTGCAACTCCTCTTGTGCACCAAATGTAGAATATCCAGTTGGTTGCACATTGTCTTGAGAGGCTAAGGATGTTTCCTTTTCAGTTTGTTTGGAAGCAATCTGTTCTCTCTCCATACGCGTGTCCTTGTTTTCTGTGTCAACATGTTACACATAGTATGTGGCACAATATGTCTATGTCATATGTATGGTACTTGATAGTTTCCATCTCTTGGCTGCCATTGTTGGGTTCTCTATCTTCCTCGTGGTGTTTATATATGAAATGTGCTTTTTCACCTAGTGTTCAGTAACTTCTCTTTCAAAGGTGGATAAACTTTAACGTGGTAATTATTAGACCTAGAATCCAAACCCCCCACCCCCCAACAAAAAAGAAAAAACCTCGCCAGTAAAAGAAGGAAAAACAAAGAAAAAAGAACAAAAATGAAATAGAGAGATCAGTAAGAGTTTGGGACTTGATTGCTCTATCCATGGAAACCACTGTCCGTCTGTCAGTAGTAAATCTTTTAATGCATTGATTGCTTTTATAAGCTTTGAGTATTCTAATCCTGGTCTTATGATGGCTATCTTATCTCCATAGGCAAGCAAGATGAAGTTAGATGGAGGGCACTTACAGAAGAACATGCAAGGGACAGCTTTGAGAATCTTCTCTTTAGCGTGTGCCGGTTCAGGGAGCTCACAGGCACTTATCCACTTAATATAACTGTAAGGCCCACTTTCTGGTACATTCTCTTTATGGCTTTTGTTTTTTGGTTGAAATCATCTGAGTTAATGGTTGGGAACCTAGTAGGACATAAATTAATCTTTGACTTGTCAATGGGAAAAGGAGGACGGAAATATCATCTCAAAGTCAATTTCTATCATAATTTTGTAATATGTGTAGATGGTTAGGGTCCACTATTATGTGTCTAAGGACTCGTATATTCTTGATCTTTCCTTATATTTTCAGTAGATGCACATTTATCCCTGCTTGATACAGATAAAGACAGTAAAATGACCTGATATTCTGTTGGTTCTTCATCTATAGTTCTTATGTTGGTGACCAATTTATGTCTTCAAATAATGTGCTAATACGATTGAGCAGGAAATAATTGTTTGTGTTAAGCTTGGTGAACCTGGTTGACTGCCTCTGTAAACAAATCTAATCGATATACCATGCTTGCATGTGAAATAGGTTGTTGGATATGATTTCAAGGAGGAGAGATTTATGCATCTGCATCGCTCTGCAATTAGGTTTCCAGACACAAGGTTCTTTTACTCGGGCACACCCTCTTCACAAACTTCAAGGGAAGCTGCTTTGAAAGGTGAAGCATTGGTTAGAACACAATTCCAGGACGATCCTTACGGATGTTTAGGTCCACTTCGTCGTAAAAAGTTTGGGCGGGATCCTTTTCATCGGTCAATTCCTTATCCTAATGGCTGTCCTGAAATTGAAGGACTGTTTAGATACTGTGGAAGAACACCATATTCTGGTCCCCTTCCTTGGGCCTAGCATACCAAGCTTTTCTTCATATGTATAAATTGATAGGACTAGCCAGGACAAATACGAAGATGTCACTAGTAGTTACCATAGAGTTTTGCCGAAATAGAAAAATATGATGCCATGAGATACATGACTTAGTGGCGCAGCGAAAGCTGTGTAAGACTGTTGCTAAGTGGCATGTTAATTTAACTCAGCTTAATTAATAGCATTTTACAATATTTGTAACCAATTTGTTCCCTCGTTCTGGATAGGATTTTTTCTTTTCTTTTATTTTTTTGCATATACAAGGAATGCTGGACTCCGGCATCCTATTATTGGAAGTTTGTGCAGGAGATGATCAACCTCAGGATCCCAAGTCTGGCAATCTTGGTAATGAGGTGAAGGATCAAGAAAACGTTAGTATGATTTCAGGGTTTTACACCAGCGTGGTTCTTGGCTTCAATTTTGGGTTTTGGGAAGAGCCTGTGATGCCTTACAGCTCAACATCAAACTAGATAGGAGGTTGGCTATCTATAAGCATATTGTCAGTAAATAAAACTTGAGAGGCAAGGGAAAGGGTAGAATACAAGAAACTTGGCTCAAACTCTCAACAGCTGAGAAATTTTAATTAGTATAACTAAAGTAATGGAGTACAGATGATCAAAGGGTCCTGATATTATCTTTACTCTGATCTGACTTGAAACTCAAAGAAATGCACTTCAGGAATGATTCAAGCTCATTTGTCTAAGTTACTCTGCTGTAGCAAAAATGGGCAGGTAGAAGGTGCCTCAATCTTATATTCATCAGATGGTTTGCCCTTCAGAAGGCCTTCAAGTAGTTGTCCAGGGTCGTAGAAGAACTGCACCTTCACAACCTTGGAGTTCTCATTTGACTGTTCCGGGACCATAATTTGAGAACAAATCCAATTATTAGGATAGTATTAGTTGGATGAAGAAAACAAAGAGAGTAAAACTGGAAGTTGGATAAATGGTATTAGCACAGGTACCTCAAAAATGGCCATCCCAAAAAATTCAACCATTTCTCCGGTTGGGGGATTTCCTTTAAAAGGACCTTCCATGAAACCCCAATGCCTGAACTTGTATACTATCACCGGCGGCCCTGAATATACGTGAAGGATCTCCAGAGCGAATCCACGTGGAAATGTAGTCCTGAAAACCTTGAGAGCTGATTCCATGGTTTCTTTAGCTGGATCATAAGCCCGGAATTCCTCTGGCAAGGCGGTTTGCAATAGCACATTGTAGCCTCCCCCTAGTTTTCCTTTTTCTTCTATGGTTAGAGGTTTCCTTCCTGAAAATTCATCAGTTGCAAAACTATGAGTCTTACTGGCATCTGTAGCCTAGTGAACAATAACAAGATTTATTGTCTGTTGCCTACCATTGACGCTGATAGTATAATTCTTTGTATCTATTGTCTTATACTCAGCAGGGTTGGCTTTGTGGAAAACCTCCATTTCCCATGTTTTCACCAGCCTCTGCACTTTGTCTTCGAGCGATCCAGCAGGCCATATCTACCAATACAATAGAAGCAGAAGCAACAAGAGTAACATAGTTTTAATTTCATAAACTTCCAGAGTAGTTATTAGGAGTACATTTGTATCTTGAAGATATAAAATAGTGTGAATAACCAGACCTTAGTTCGGCCTTCTTCAAAGAGCTTGTCTACAAGATCATAGTTAGGAGGACCATATCTCCAGTGGATGTTCTTCACCTCTTCTTCTTCACTAAGATAGGACCTGTACTTAGTTTTTTCTGCTTCAACTGCCATTTTTATGACTGGATAAGGTTACGATGTTTGTGAATTACCACACTATCATCTGTTGCCACTCGTATATAGAGCACAAGTTGTGTTTTTGCGGGTCGTATTAGCTTACCATTTTCAATGACAACTTTGATCGGAATAATTTAAGTATTACAACTACTCGATGCAGTGAATATCAAAGAAGTTTCAAGGCAGTTTCACCTAATCAACGAAAGGAGAACATGTTGAGAAACATTTTTTTTTTCCTGTTATGGACCAAATTCGATGGATGGTAGTGTTTAATTAACAAATTATTCAAATCACTACAAGATCCAATCTTCTTTCAAAATGAGATTACTGCAGCATTTTAATTGGTTTTGGGGAATATATCTGTGACACACTGACACCTTGCAGCTCAACAGTCAAAAAAGAGGTACTCATTTTTTTAACAAATTCCATGAAAATAACGTCCACCAGCAGAGGATCATAGAAGAGTGGAACACGATATTTGTTCTAGATGTTTTACTGCTTGTCCCATTTTATATTGGAGTCAGAAAAGAAAGAAAACATTCAATTTAGTTGGTTCGTATTAACTCTTTTCATTGAATATGATTTAAACTGCAGTATGTAGCTTAAGTTCAGTCCTAGTGAAACACTTCCACATTTCATATCCATTTTGTCAGGATCCAAGCACGGCGCAAACAACTATTGAAATATCAAGTACACAATAATTTAATGGCAAATAAGTCACAAGCATGAAAGATAGACGACACACAATATTTAACGTGGTTTGGCTCCTCCATTGAGCCTACGTCCACGGAGAGAAACCCGTTCTTTATTATGAAAAGAAAATTCTATACAAGAATACAACTTGAATCCAAATCCAACCCTTATATACCATCTCTCATCTCCCAAGAACCCCCTCTCACCCCATGTATAAGGCTACCTGTTGCTCTTGTGTGTCTCTTATATAGTATGCCAACCTACTTATTTATAGAGAATATAATTATTTGGCCAAAAATCAAATAATAATTGAAAACCAATTCTAATTCCTAGACTTATATAGAATAGGAAATAACTTCTAATCCTAAACAAAATAGAAAATTCCTTGGCTACTATTTCAAGTAACTAAAACCAATTAGGAAACTAGTTACTTCTACACAAGACAAGAAACCTGTTTAAAAGAAATTAAGCCAATTTCCTAACACATTTAGTCTTAGTGAAACAGTTGCACATTTCATGAAACTTTATTCAAAGTTTTGTTATTTTGTTTGAAGCAGAGATAGACAGAATTTAGAAGTCTATAAGAATTGGTTCTACGTTTTATTCTTCTAGTAATTACACTATCAGAAGAAGAAGGGAAAAAAAGAAAAAAATGGTAATGGTTGAGCCATGTTCATCACCACCTATGTTGTGATGTCCAGGTTCATAAAAGAGCTGCACCTTCACAATCTGAAGAGTGCTGATCAAGCTGTTTTCAATACAACAGTTTTAGATCATCCTAGTGTATGCATGGTCAAAGTGACGCAAAAATGTAACTGGTCCTTCAAATTGACCCTCCATAAAACCCCAGTGCCTAATCTGTATACCTGGTTGCCATGAATACACTTGAAGGATCTCTACCGCGAATCCACATAGTAATTGGTTCATGAAGGAGCGACAAGAAGAATGTGTCCCCTTTGTTCTAGTGTTTTGTTTGAGTCACAGACTCACAGTCGAAGAACATTATTTGCTCTCAGAAGCAAGGCCAATATCAAATTTTTGACTGATAAAGAAATATCTCGAGTCCTTTAGATGCACACAAGAAGAAAGTGTTGTAGTTGTAGGATTGAATGAGCATGATTCTTGACTTTGTCACTGGATATTAGGAAACCTGTGGTATCTTTGTGAATTTGAACCACACAATGTAGCAGAACCAAGGAAATACAAATCCGTTTTGCTGGAGATGTCCTGTTCTTTTTATGATGCAGATAAAGAGTATATCAAACAATTATTGGCAATGTCTTTATTAACAGCAAAAGGAGTAGTTGGCCATTTTATTCTGCTCTCATTTCATTAATAGGAGTACAATTATACAAAGGAAAACAAAGTAATCAGCATGGGTCCAGTTCATCAATTTTCCTAGTTCACAGCTAAGCTGTAGTGAAGAAAGGACAGCTTGAACTTGTCTCAGCCTTGTGTTCATCAGACATTTTGCCCTTCACAAGACCTCCAAGTAGTTGTCCAGGATCATAAAAGAACTCCGCTTTCACAGCCTTAGAGTGCTCATCCAACTGTTACAACACCATGATTTCAGACAACACAAAAACCAGGAACACATTGATTGGAAAGCAAAATCAAGAAGGGATCTGATTTGTTTGAGAAGTAGTACCTCAAAAATAGCCAAGCCAAAAAATTCAACCATTTCTCCTGTTGGAGCATGTCCTTTAAAAGGACCCTCCATGAAACCCCAGTGTCTGAACTTATACACGATCACTGGCGGTCCAGAATACACTTGAAGGATCTCTACAGCGAATCCACGAGCGAATGTAGTGGTGAAAACCTTCTGAGATGATTCAGCAGTTTCATTCGCAGGATTGTAAACGCGAAAGTTCTCTGGCAAGCCTGTCTGCAGGAACACATTGTAACTTCCTCCAAGCTTTTGAGCTTCTTCCAATGTCAAAGCTTTCCTCCCTGAAAAATTTGTCCATGTCAATACTACTACAACACAAATTAGAGAAGATGGATGTCGATTGTTCCTACCGTTGATGCCTAGAGTAAACTTCTTTGCATCAAGTGTTTTATACTCATCAGGATTGACTTTGTGGACAATTTCCATCTCCCATGTCTTGACCAGCCTCTGCACTTTCTCTTCAAGTGATCCAACAGGCCATATCTACAAACAAAATATTAGTAACCAACAATTGCTAAGCACTGTTTATCATTTCTCATATGATGATCTTCGTGGGATTTTGGCAAATATGAAAAGGTAGAAAGAAAATATATCCTGACCTTAGTTCTGCCTTCTTCAAATAGTTTGTTAACAGCATCATAATTAGGAGGACCAAACCTCCAGGTGGTGTTCTTCACATCCTCTTCAGTAAGGTAGGACCTGTACTTGTCTCCTTCTGAGGCTGCCATTGCATGACTGAATAAGATTCAAGATATTTTTGCAAACTATCAAAGTGTCATCTATATATACAAATCAGATGTAGTCTAATTTCTTGCGGGTCGTATTATCTTACCCAAGCAATCTGATATTAAAAAACTGTGAAGAACGAGGACATTGAGAGATGAAAGATTCCCCACTCCTTGTAGCTCTTTTTTTTTTATATATATGTCAAAATCAAGAATAAATTAACCATAATCATTGCCGAACGATGGTAGTTTCACTATTCAAATTCAAATAGTTCACAAGATTTTTTTTTTAAAAAAAAGATGATACTTTGTTCTTTATCTTAAAAAGAAGGGAAAATGACCTGTTTCATCCCTCACATTTCACAAAAATATTCTTTTCGTCCCTCACTTTTAAAATGAAGCAATTTCATCCCTGACATTTAAAAATTAAAACTATTACATCCCTGAACCTAATTTTCAATTTGAATCAAACCATCCAATAACCCGTAATAAATTTCGGAGATAGAATTGATAGGTCACTCGGTCAATTTCATCATATTCACATGACATTTATCAAACCAAAAAAACAAACATTATAACATAAAGGCCATTATTTGTCTTGGAATAGTCGGATTTTTCTTTTGGGTAAATCTTTTCATGCATCGTTAGTATATTCGCTTGCGAGTCTAGATGTGTATCATAAATACAAAATTTGGTGTTTAAATTTAAATTGAAATGATATGGTAAGTACATAAAACCATCAGTGTATACAATGACAATGTAGGAATTCAAGTTGAGTTATATTCAAGTTGAGTTAACCAAGTGATCTACCAATTATACCTTCAAAATTTGTAATTGGGTTGATAGGTGGTTTGATTCAGATTGAAAATTGGATTCAAGGATGTAATAGCTTTAATTTTTAAATGTCAGGGACGAAATTGATTCATTTTAAAAGTAAGGGACGAAAAGAATATTTTTGTGAAATGTGAGGGATGAAATAGGTCATTTTCCCTAAAAAGAATATATTTTTCCGATAAAGTACTATAAAAAGTAGCTATTATAGCGATAGATTTATTATTATAATTGATTATCAAACAACAATATTGGCGTGAAAAACTCATTTCTTTGTAACTATGCCAAATTACGTTACAAGAATAAATTAAACTTTGCAAGATAAGGGCATTTTAGGATATTCATTAAAATTTTCAACCTATTTTAAGTTTTGATTACCAAAGTGTCAAATCAAGGGAGGTAAGTATAATTTTTTAAAATTTTAAGGGAGCTAAGCGAAATAGTCAAAAACCTCAGGGTTTCAAAGTTTTGATGTTTCTTTGCAACAAATGTAGAAGAAAGATAAGTTGACAACTTTGACAAGAATATTCTCATCAGTTTTAAGTCAATTAAATTTCTGTAATTTTAAAAAAGAAAAAAGAAATGACAATTCTGAGAAGTAATAAATCAACTTCAACAAAATTTGACCTGAAGAATCTGAATATTAGCATCACTCAATCTGACAAACTTTCATGAAAGTTTTTCTGGCTCTGCTTCTCCCAAAATTGAAAGTGTTTTGCAATCATAGGATATTTTGGAAACTAATACCAACATTAAAACAGTCGTGTGGTACAAGTTCACTAATCCTTTTCAGCAGTGACAAATGATAGAATCGTTGTCAAATTTTGCTCAGCAGGTTGATACGTGCATGACATATGGTTCATGAGTTGAACTTCATTTGTCTGAGTAATATGCCATGAATCATTTCAAGAATCCTCGTTTACTTGAAAAATCAAAAAGCATTTCTGATTCTGGAACTTATCAAAAAGTTGATTTTTCAGCAAGCCTTTTAGAAAGGGATAAGCTGCAATTTGTGTAGTTTGTAAAATACCTTCCAACTGTCTGTATGGCTCAATTAAAAATGTTTCAGCCACTAAGTCATTCCAAATCCATTTGAATATTCAGAGATCAACCAAACTCAAATTTGTTAACAGTCTGTATTTTGACAAAGAAACCCAAATCAATTTTTTTTTTTTTCTTCTTTTTGTCGACCGACGACTCCTATTCCTAATCCAACACATATTAGGGAAGGATCCAACTAGATCAAAAAAAGTTAGAAGGAGATGATCTGACCTCTAAACTAAAAGGGTTTACTAAATCTCTCGTTTGCAATCAAATCTGCACTTTATGCTTCGCCTGGTGGCCGACTCATCTAAGCAGGTCCGGGCTTTTTCCAACTGTTCAATGGCCCCCGAGAACACTGGAGGAGTGTATTCATTGTCGTGGACTGATTGACTTGGGGTCTACAGGGGCGGCGCTTAGGGGAGTTTGTTGCTATATAATTGTAGTCAAAAGTGATCCATTTGAATATTCATGAACATACTACCAAACAAGGGTATGTCAAATCTTTATATTTGGAGAGATAAGCAAAAATTAAATGTGGGACCAAAAGACGAACTAAATTATTCAACAGTTGAATCAAATTGTGTTGGATAGAAGTTCATTCGAGTTTAATTTGTAAACTAGTCAAATTAAAGTAACTCATTTGAATATTCATGGATCATCAACCAAATTGAAATATGCCAAATCTTTGTATATGGGCAAACACTATCTAATGCAGGTGATTTGTTTTGAAATAATTAATTCGGGAGTAATTAAAGCGTCTGACTATGATTTTTTTCCCTGATCTTTATCCATCATCTCTCTACTTTTAAATACATCAAATACACATATTTCTCAGGGGAAAATGTTTTTAGAAAATTTTCCTAAAATGCTTTCACCCCTCTTTTTGTCCTAATATTTCTATATCCTAGAAGAAAACAAACTACTACACTAATATTTTGATGAAATAACTCCTTCAAAAAAAGTGCAATTCTAATGGAAGACTAAATTTACAAATAAGGAAGCACGCCAAGCAGTCAATTGCCAATTGTTGATGGAGTTGCAATATTTGCGCTTGTGCCATATATGGAGCCTTTTTTTTTTTTTTTTTTTGGTTGGACATCGGTGAATGGGCTTCAGGGCGAGCTCCATTGAGAAGCCCAAACCAAAACCTGCCCAACTCTCTTTCTGACTTGGACGCCATATTCCTGAACCGTCAGCCACGTCTCCAGCTGACCTGGTAATCCTTCCACTTCCCAGTCGGCCCATCTAACTCTTCAATCTTCATCCCAAAGAAACCATCCCATCAATTTGACTGCAAACAAAACTCTCCACTCCACAATCACAAAAATCACAACCGTCCGATCAACACATCAATTCCAGGACCGGCTCAATTTCATCAGTGATTTTGATAATCAGCACATCAACCAGTAACTTCCACCGCACCAGTGCCGTAGACGATCTAGCTTAGAATTTCCCATCCGCCGAAGCCCATACATATAAATAAAACCCGCGCT
Organism: Coffea eugenioides; assembly: GCF_003713205.1. Taxonomy (NCBI): domain Eukaryota; kingdom Viridiplantae; phylum Streptophyta; class Magnoliopsida; order Gentianales; family Rubiaceae; genus Coffea; species Coffea eugenioides. The sequence goes on from NC_040044.1 coordinate 36,381,769, forward strand.
CATATCCATACGGCCCCCTATTTTCTATGAGACTTGAGACTTCCCGATCAATTGGATTCCCAACCTTTTTCTTTCCAGCTTTTTCATCGCTTTTTCTGCGAGATTACTCAGAAATTCAGAGATATAAGAGAGGTAATTTGTCAAAATTGTTACTTCCGAGCTTTAATCACATTATTTTCCTCTTTATTTTGTTCTTTTTTACGTTAAATTTTACCGTAATTACTTTCCTCGAGCGAGCTAATGGATTGTATTAGGTTTTTTTTTTAATTTTATTTGCTTTAATTTGTGTGATTTCCGTGTAAAAATTACAGTGTGTTATTGTGGTTTTGGGAAATTATAGTGCTTTTTCCAGCTAAATGTGTTCTTTGTTTATTTGTTTACTTATATATGTGGTAATTTATTGTGGTTTAGTCTAGGGCTCCTGTGTATATGTGCCTCTGATTTCAGTTGGTGCGAATTTGGTTTATTACAGTAGTGGAAACTGGCTACTGGTAGCTTATTAGCATATTCCTTCCTGAGTTGTGTCGCATTAAAGAAATTGGTTGCGATGCTGAGATTATCTGTACAGATGCTATAGAGGGAGGTTGTTGTAATGTTTATAGTAGCAACACTGCAAAAAAGGGAGATTAATGTGAAGAGAACCTTTTTGAACTACATGAGAGGGCTTTCCAGTATATTGTATACACTGAAATGTGGATTAGCTTCTAGAATTTTGGCATTTGGATAAGAAGTTGGGCTTCTTTTGCCAGGTGGAATGATGTTAGTTTGGATTGCAAACTACAGAAGATACCTTATATTGAGCAAATGGAACTTCATGTAAGCTTTTGGAGTGGTAGAAATTTTAAAGATGTAGGCTGGAAGTAATCTCCCTGTTCCTTTCATTTTCTCTTTGAATCAACTAAGCCTTAGATCAGGTTCTTGATGGTAGCATGAAACTTTTTGTTGGGAAAACAGAAGTCAACCCCATTGCATCGTATCATCTGTTGGGGCGTGGTTTTCTAACTCACATTGTGAATAGCGAAGACCATTTTAGGCACATAGGCATGTTGCTTATTTAGTTGTGGTTTACATATTCATCAAGTTATTCTATAATACTTATGATGATTTGATCAAAAACATATTTGACAGTTGGAATATTCAAAAAGAATGCTTCTCATTTATAAAATTTTATTGTACTTCAGTAGATTCATGACATTATATAAAGGTGCTTAATGTTCTAAGTGAAGAGTTATGCTGAACCAGCATGTTATAGTACAGTGTGCAATATGTTCAAGTTGAGATTTTATTGTGAATTTCTGAAAATCTTGTTTTTTCCCCTAGAATTCAAAAGCTTATATGTTTTCACCTTCTGTGTACGTTGGGATATTATTAAAGTGACAATCATGCGGTATAGCTCTAAGTATATCTGCTGTGACTCAGCTCAAACATTACCCATGGTCAGATATGCAAACATAAACTCCAAGGCTATCTTTGAGGTCTTGATTATTGTCATCTGTTTATCCTGATAACAAGTCAGACAAAAATTAGAGGATTTGACAAACAGATTATTCCATAGAAAGGATTTCCTTGGCAAAATGTACTTGGATTGTATCTCTCCCATTTTTTTTTTCATTTCAATCCTTTTTGTTGTAGTAATTTTTTAGCAGTTCTTTTCAGGTTGATTTTGTTTTTTACACGGTGTGTATGTTGTTTCTTTCACAGGTCATTCCTGTTGACTCGTTCGCTTCTGTGTGATAGGCTTGCTTACGCTGAACCTTCCTTTATACTGGTGGTTTTTTTACTAGTGCTGATTAAAACGTTCAGCAGCCATTCAATTAAGCTGCCTGCATTACTGTGCAGTACTTTGCACTTGTCAAGAATATGCTTCATCTATCTTCCTGCAGTACAAATAATAATAGGATATGGCATGAGCTGAAGTCAAGTATATGTGATAGTTTTCAGAGCTCTCTAGTCTAGTTCTGGAAATAGTTTTCAGAGCTCTCTAGTCTAGTTCTGGAAATTGTGTTTGGGATGTTACTCAGTTTAGGTAGGCATTGTGTTCTGAGGTGTGCAAGAGCATCGTTACTTTAATGGAGAGGAAGGCCGTGATAGTTTTGCTGTTGTTTTTAACCAGCCTTGTTGACTCAACTGAGAGATCAGGGATAACTCAGTCCAATAATGTGGGTGCTGGGTCGTCCTTGGTCTATGGCTGGACTATATGCAGCGCAGGAGTATTTGTATTGGCAGCTCTTGTCCTATCCATGTACCTTATCTTCGAGCACTTAGCAGCCTACAACCAACCTGAGGTTTGTTTGGAAAAACTTGAAATGTTACTTAGTTGCTGGTCTTTTATTAATGTCCGAAGGATTAATATTTTGCGCTTTCTAATTCTCTTGCGTTTAACTTCATAAACTTTCTTTTCTTGCTTCATTTGATCTGTTCTGTGTCTAATAGACATATTTAATTTTCAGGAGCAGAAGTTCTTGATTGGACTCATTCTGATGGTTCCTGTTTATGCATCCGAATCGGTGAGGAAGTGGTCAATTTTTCACAAATTTCCTTGCCTTTTTGGCATGACCTTTAATTTTGTAATAAATTTGCTGTGAGCAATGGTTTGTGAGATGCATGGACAGGAAATAAAATAACTTACCTTCAATCTGTTCTACTTGATTATGCTGTCAATTCATACTTGAAGTTGAATATGTTTGTTTTTCCGCTAATGTGCATGTGTATGAATGGAACATTGAGATAATTTTTATCACCATAAGTATTTTTTTTTTACTTTCATTGTGGATAGCTAAAGAAGTGATTTACTTTGTTTGTGGTTGAATGTTGTCCCTTTTGTTGCTTTCGTCCCCAAAAGAAAATGCACCCAATAAAGATTGAGTATATTAGGTTGTATGTTGGTCAGATTGTTTGAACTTTGAGGACAGAGGTCAATGTGTTCAGCATTTAACTGCTGGGAATTGTGTTAATTCTTGTTGCATATGGTGACTCATGTCAATTTCTTTGTAATATATGTCCGACATAAAAAAAAGATTTTAGGTAAACTTCTTGGAAAATTAATGGTGGTGGTTATTTGATATGCAAGAATTTGGACCTTTTATTACTAGCAGTAGTATTCCCTCTTTCTTTAAAGATATGGTCTATCTGAAGGTTCTGTAATCTTTGTACTAGCCATCCAATATATGGTCCTTAACATCTGTGACAGAAAGAATAGGGACTCTAATTGGGTCTTGGAGAAAGTAAAAGTTTTGCATGCATCTAAAACAGAAATATTCATGCAAAAGTTCAATCAGGAGGTGATATCAGAAACTGTTATTTTTGGAGAATTTAATTACATTTATCTAAGTTGTCTGTACACTTTGGTAGTCTACAAGTTAAGATACTTCCTAATTTGCTACTAGTTTATGATATTGAATTTATTTACCAGATATTGCTTTCTGCTCCCTTTTCACTTTCTTTTTTGAGTGCTTAGAGGTTTTTTTTATTGTTCTATTTTTCTTTTAATAACAGTCTGCTGCTTTTGGAACAGTTTTTGTCATTGCTCAATTCCAATGCTGCTTTCTACTGTGAGATAATACGGGACTGCTACGAAGCATTTGCACTTTATTGCTTTGAGAGATATCTCATAGCTTGCTTAGGTCTGTGGAATAGCTTTTCTTTTTGCCTTTGATTGATATTCATTTTATCTTGATGTTGTTATCTATGAATTTCGTTGGGGTGCCATAAGTTATGCTTACTGGTTATACTCTTATAGAGCTACATTGTTTGCTTGGAAATTCTTTATCATGCTCTGGTCTAACTCTTAGTCATTAAACAAGTCAAAATTCTTATTTGATACATCTTTTGTTCGGGATTGGAAGATCAAGATGTCTATCTTTAATCCTGTCCCAACATATTTTCCTATCAAATAGAAGTGATAATGCTTCAATGACACATTATACACCATTCTCTATAAACTTTGATATATATGTGTGTGTGTGTGTGTGAAAATTTTGGTTATGTTTATACAAAGATAATTTTTTCCTTCTGGTCAAACTGTAGGTGGTGAGGAAAGTACAATCGAATTTATGGAAAATCAAAGCATGTTTTCCTCAAGCATACCTCTCATAGATGAAGCTTATGCTTATGGGGTAGTTGAGCATCCTTTTCCACTGAATTGCTGTCTTCGGCAGTGGAGTCTCGGTCCTGACTTCTATCAAGCAGTAAAAATTGGCATTGTTCAATATGTAAGTCCTTCTGTTGATATCTAAGGATTACCAAGATCATTTCTTATGCCAATTTCTTAATTATTTTCAACGGGATTATTTGGTTTGCAGATGATACTCAAGATGATATGTGCACTATTGGCTATGTTTTTTCAACTTTTTGGTATTTATGGTGAAGGGAAGTTTGAGTGGGGATATGCGTAAGTTATGCTATTGAGCTGTCCTACTTGTTATTTACTATGTGCTCCATATGATTTTCCTTGATAAAGAAGTAAATTTCTACAGCCCTGCTCCAACCATCCCTGCTCTCTCTGTTGAACTTTTGCATTTATATAGTTAACGTATTAAGCAATTTGACTCTCTGATGTACTAGAACTATATTAAAGTCATGTTTAAGCATATTATCTCTGACTCTGTTGTTTGCTTGCAGTTACCCATATTTGGCAGTTATCCTAAACTTTAGCCAGACCTGGGCCTTATACTGCCTAGTGCAATTTTATTCTGTTACCAAGAATAAGTTGGCACCCATTAAACCGTTGGCCAAATTTCTGACGTTCAAATCGATTGTATTTTTAACATGGTGGCAAGGTGTAGCTGTTGCCTTTCTTCTCTCTCTGGGAGCCTTTAAAGGGTCTTTGGCACAGGTTCTGCAATCACGCATCCAGGACTATATTATTTGTATTGAGGTGCGTGGTACATGTTACTAGCGTTTTGGAATTTCTCGTTGCTTGCAGTTTTGTTTCTCCCACTTACTTAGAGGTCCGTTGTTTTTGAGACCACACATTTCTTTATCATATTGGTTTCTTTGTTGAGGAATGTTTCTAAGTTGTACAGGGCAACATGCTTAATCTTCTTCTGTTTGAATAGCAGTGCACTGAATGATTGTTTATTTTGAAACAAGAATAGTGTAGGATAAAGCTTTGGCTTTACTTGGGGCCAGATGGAAATTTTCTAAGAGGGGAGGGAAGCATTTGCTAGTAGGAAAGTATTCATTGGTTAGAGGAAACTGTCTGACTAGGCTTTCATGTCTTCCCTGAGGTCATAAATAATCAGGTCATTCATGCCCCTAGCAGAATCAGAGACATCATATATTTGGTTGTTGTCTTTTGAAAAATAAGATGAATCTGTGACAAAATACATTTAGAAGTGTCATGAAATTCTCGATTCAATCATGAAAGCCAATATTATTAGAGATGGAGGCACAAAACGGATACTGAGAAGTTACAAACTTCTTGTGAAATCTTCACAAGGAAATAATAAATAAGTAGGAAATGATGGGTCGTTACATAAGTTTTTGGTAAATATGGGAAGACCACAGAGATGGTGAGTGTTGCTTGATAAGCAGAGATTGCCATTTTTCAGAAGGAAAGAACAAGACTGAGAGGGTCATTATAGTTTCATTAGAGGCATGATGCTTTTTTAACCTGCTGAAACTGTAGGGATGGTCGGTCTGTCATTTTAGGTTTTGAATTTACTTGGCCCTGTGTCCTTGACCACATATGCTTTGATGTTGGACCAGGATATATTTTTTCCCAACAAGAAGGATAAAAGTTTGCAGAGGCACTTTGCATATATTCTTTCACTGATTTAACTTTCTGCATGGTAATTATTTATAAAGTGTGCCAAACTCTCTCTCTTACTGGCCTTAGTTAGAAAGCAAAATTGAGTTCATGGCAGTAGTGTTTGGCATTCTCCAATTCTATAAGCATCTATTTTTGCTACATTAGTTGATTGCAATTTTGATTGGAGAAAAGGTTGAAAGAAAATGCCATACTAAAGCAGTAGCTAAGATATTCTAAGCCACCAGTTGTCAGAACATGTGAAGCAGTGAGAACAAGTAGAAAATGAAGAGAAGAAATATGCATATGTGCTGACTTGATATCCTGTAGATAGATAGTATAGTCATTGGCAATAACATGTTGCCATGGATTTGATAACTTGGATGCAATAATGTGCTTCGTGATTAATATGTCTACATCTAATCAGATGAATATTTGTCTTATGTGACTCTTTAAAGGCTTTTACTTCTTTGCCTTGAACCAGATGGGTGTTGCTGCAGTGATACATCTTTATGTCTTCCCAGCTGCACCTTACAAACGAGGAGAAAGGTGTGTCCGTAATGTTGCTGTCATGGCAGATTATGCATCCCTAGGATCTCCATATGACCCAGAAGAGGTTAGGGACTGTGAACGATCGACAAAGGTGCGGATTGGTCGCCAGGAAGAAAGTGAAAAGCGGTTAAAATTTCACCAAAGCGTCTGTGATGTGGTTCTCGGAAGTGGTGAAATCGTGAGATCTACATATCCTGTTGTTCAATACCTTATACTAGCATCCGGACCTGCTCTGACCTATCTGGCATATTGTTGCTTTGTGCTTCTTGTTTTGCAGATTGTAGATGATATGAAGTTCACAGTTTCACATGTCGTCGAACCAGTTGAAAGAGGAATTGCAAGCATAAACAGAACTTTTCACCAGATATCGGAAAACGTGAAACGGCATCAGCAGAGGCAGAAGAAATCTAAAGACGACAGTTACATTGTCCCCTTGAACTCGTGGACAAAAGAATTCTCAGATTTGCATGAAGATATACCAGAAGGGAGTTTCAGTGATAGTGGATTGCCCAATGGGAAGAGAAACCATTACCAATCTAAAGGCAGATCATCACGGTTCAGGAACAGATAACACACCTTGTATAGAATGTATTTGATAGCAATCTAACTGTGAGTATTTTCAAATTTGTTTCTAAACTGACAGAAAATAGTAAGATTTCATGTTTGGTATGCTGACGCATGTACTATTTCAGTGCCAAAGGAGCTAAGAGATCTGACGCCAGAAATTTTTTCAAGATTGCGAGGAGCTTTGGAGCGTTGACTGGTTGCGGGCATTTGACTTCTTGGTAACTACAGAAAACCATCTTTAACCATTGGTTTGAATTGCAGTTCGAAATGAGAGAACTAATTTTGGTTCGTAACAAAGAATGCAACAATAGCTGACAATTGATCACAATTTAATGGTAGAAATATGGTGGGGTGGAATGCATATTTCAATAGAGTTTGTATTTGGTGCCTTTCTTGCTTTTTTTTTTGTCTCTGCTTTAACCGTACGGGAAACGCTTGAACTTGGATAATTGTATGAAACCGTAAAATTATTCACAAGCACATGAAGCAGGGTAAAATCTAGGAGTGGTGACTCCAATGCAATGCGATCCTGCAAAACAAGATGTTTAACCTCCTTAAGTAGGAATGTTAATAAAATGACGCCCAGGCTTAACAAGCTTTCATTATCAGCTGCTGATAAACTTGTATTCATATCCAAGCTTCATGGTGTTCATATTAACCTCTACTTTTTAATCTAATTTAAACTTAGATTTATAAAGTTCATAATAACTTTCTTACGTAAACTTAATATTATCTCATGAAAACCTAAAAACTTCCGTTTTTTCTAGATGCCTCGAGATGGTAATTGGAAATCAAATATGCAGGGCTAAGAATAACATATAGTCAAAATAATTTTTCCCACTCTAAATCATTGCTCAACCTTATTAGCATAAGTACCTCACAAGTTGAGACTCTTAATTCTACTGGAATCGGACCGCTGTGGACTATTGCCCCAAAATCAAGAGTGTCCAATTTCGAGTCCAAACACCAAACTCTTGCCCAGCCCGCAGCTGTACACTGCATGTTACATATAAACACACGTGTTTGGATTGGTATTATTTGTGTAAAAATTACAGCTGCACACTGCATGTTACATATAAACACACGTGTTTGGATTGGTATTATTTGTGTAAAAATTATTTACTTGTATCACAATAAATATATTTTTTAATAATTTTTTTATCTCTTCAATTATCTTTTTATCCTATATACAACGTGTCGCAAAAAGTATTATAATAATTATTTTAAATAATATGTTAAATAAACTCCTATTCAAGCACACTACAAATTGCACATACTATGTTACAATTACTGTTTACATCTTTTCATTTTTTAAGGCTTTATATTTATTTTTTTCATTCCAATATGCTTGTAATAAGAGAGAATTACAATTTTAATCCCAAATGTTTAGGACATGAGCACTTCTAGTCCCTACAATTTGAAAGAAAGCAAATGTAGTTCCCAATGTTTTAATCTATAAGCACCTTTAGTTCTATTACGTATTGGCAATTAATTTTTAAAAAAAATTTTAAAAAATTGAAGTAAATATTATTGGCTATAATTTATAATAAAAGATGACTAATTACTCGCATGGCAATTACCTGAGTAATTAGCCTTTAGCCCAAAAATACAAAAATTTAGTTGACAAAACAAAATTTTAGGTTAAAGACTAATTATTCACATTACAAACATATAAGTCATTAGTTATTTTTTGTAATAAATTATGATTAGCAATTTTTGTTAATTTTTAAATCTTTTTTAAATTAGCTGCTTGCACATGAGTAGATTCCGGTAGTAATCGATAAAAAAAAATATATATGACTAAACGTACATGAAAATTGAAACATTGAATTCTATTTGCTTTTATCCAAACTTTGGGGACTAAAAGCACTCATACCCTAAACATTTGTACCAAAACTGCAATTACCTCTGTACAGTGCCGATGTCATTTCCTTGGGCTCTATCAGTCTCAAGGTATCTTTCTATTCGTTTTTCCTGGATTTGTTCTGGGGTTTAGGGCTGTAACGGAAATTGGATTCTTGAACCGTTTTGACAGTCTCTAGGTAATGATCAAATTTCTTATTACCCATTCATTTTCTGTGCTTTTTCCATCCATTTCTTGTTTTATCTTCTGCAAATTTATTTCCTTGGCTCGCGTAATCATTACTTTCTTTTTTTTATTTTATTTTAGTACCATAAAGCTAAGAGAAAAATGGAAAAAGGAAGTTAGCCAGTATAACTGACGATTATATCATTCAAGGATTTAAGTGATATAGAACAGCCGATGCTTGTGGGAATACTCAGTTTAGTTTATTTAAATTTGATTTTTTTTTATGGGTTTTTTCTTCCCTTAATTTTTTTGAGTATCTGGTAACCCAAATTTGGAGTAGTGATTGATACATTTTGAAAATATGTGAGGATTTTTGAGCATTTGGGAATTGGGGAAAATGGAAAGGATGTAAAAAGAGTGTTAGGAAGAATGTGGAGGTGGTGGACCATAAAGATTTGTGTAAACCACTGAAAAAATGTAATTGGATTCCTTTTTTTTTCTGGTGCAGTGAATTTGATCTTCCCAAGTCAAGCTTCCCTAATTTTGAATTATTCCTTGACAATATTCAATCTTGAATTTTGAATCATTCCTGCATTCTGATAGCTGATTAGAGTATTATCTAACTCCATTCATTTTTTTTGCTTCCCCCTCCCCCCCCCCCCTCCTCCTCCTCCTCCTTTTGGGTCTGTAAACTTTAATTGCATCTGGCATTTTAATCTGTTACGATTGTGTCTGAATTTTCTATGTATTACTGTTGGATTGCTTGAATAGGAAGAGCTTAAAAATGATGCTCTAATCATGTTTGATAATGTTTGTTAGTTCCCATATATATCTAGTTGCCGGATTGACTGATTTGGTGAATGTAACCTGTTTGTGAGGATATTAACTCTTTCATTACTTGTGTTGTGTTAGGTCCTGTTTTTCTTTCTAATAAACAGAATTGGTCAAACAGGCAACAGGAGGTATTAGACTGTTTAAAATGGAGAGGGGGTCGCGGTGCACACGTTCACAGGCGGCACCAGATTGGAGTGCTTGGGAGTGTTTAACCCTGGTGAATGAGATCAATGCGGTTGAAGGGGAGTGGCGACAGACACTGGCGTCATTCCAGAAGTGGCAGCTGATAGTGGAGAACTGCAGTGCTTTGGGTATGAACAGGAGCATGAACCAGTGCAAGAAGAAGTGGGATTCCTTGAGGAGTGAGCAAAAAAAGGTCAAGCAGTGGGAAGCAGCCTATTGGTCATTTGCCACTGCTGAAAAGAAAGAACTGGGGCTCCCTGAAGAATTTGATAAGGAACTATTCAATGCCGTTGAGAAGCATATGAACCAAAGAGGAGATGATCCTGCTGCACCCGATACTGAACTAGATAGTGATCCCGAAGCCCGACCCATTGCTAGCAAAATGTTTTTGCAAACTGGTCCAAAGAAGCAAAGGAAGAAGAGAATGCCTCCTCGTAAAGATAAATTTGAAGAAAGGTTCCATCCATGGAAACACATCTTAAAAGGAGTTGTAAAACCTGAGCCATCTGCCTTAGATGAAATTCCAGACCAACCCCCTAAGAGCACAGTCCAAATGGTGAAGCCTGAGCAGATAAGCGAAGAAGAAAAACAAAAGATCATGACCGCAAAACTGTTGGAAAATGCACAATTGATTAATGCAGTACTTCAAGGAAACCTGGCTGAGGATGTCGACTACAAGTTGGCTGACTTGAAAAATAATGAGGCTATGCAGACTGATTCAACTAGGCGCCAAGGAGACAAGATTATTGATTGCCTTGGGAATATTGTTAGCACACTCAACCAATTTTGTCATCTTGTCGAAGAGTGCAATTTACGTCCACAAAGGAATTAAGCATTTGGATCTTCATGGGGAGTGCAACTGGTTCTATTTTATGGATACAGGCAATGATATTCTTAGTTGTCCCGAGTTTGTCTGAGTATTGGTACATGGATTAGGTAGACACAGATGTAGAATCATTGCTGGAAGTTACCAGTAAGGAATTAGGAAATGCATAGAGGGGATCATCTGAAAACTTAAAAAGTAGTACTATAGATCTGATCTTGCTTGTAACTTTGAAGATGATCCCTCAAGCTGCAATTAAATTGCAGAAATGTTTTATCTATCAAACTAGAAGTTAATGCAAGTCAATCACTCTAAAACAGTGCATAAGCTCTTTTCGGGCTTACTCCCCGGTGACTAACCCTTGGTGAAGTCCAATTTTTAGAATAAAGTTTCCTTTTAGTGGGGATTCAGTCTTTTTTCAATTCTCAACAATATGTACGAGTTCTGACTTCTGAGTATGCTGGAATTGGCTGAATGGGTAGGGTGATGGAGGAGCTTTGTTGGTTTTGCTGATGTTTGTGGTTATTGAATTTGGTTAGTGATGGTGGTTTTTGGAAGAAACTGAAGATAATTTTGCCGTGGTGTAGATCAACGGATTGAGGAAGGGGAGGAAAGGTGGACAAGTTGATGGTACTGGAAGTGGAAGGGGGTCAAAGGGTGGTGTCATGGACGGCAACCAGCAAGCAGATGGGGCTAGCTCGTGGTATATAGGCTGGGGGTTTTTGGGAGGGATTATGCCTTACGGTGGGTGCAAACTGGGGAAGAAGGGGCCGAGGTCGCCCCTTGTTTGGGTGGGGGAAGGGGTGGATGGATGTTGTTACTCAGTGCATATCTGCAGATTATGTTCTTTTGTTATTTGCCATGTTCTATTGATTCTTTTCCCTGTGTTTTCATTATTGTACTTAGCGTTGAATGCACTTTATCCCCCTTGACTCTGCTACCAATTGTACTTTATTCCTTGAACTCAATGAATGAGCACTTTGGTCCTTGCTAGATGTTTTAGGACAAAAAGTGCCCTTTCATTAGGGAAAGTACTGATATCTACAAGTTGTCAAACTTCAGTTTAGCAATAAATGAACTCGATACCGACCTTTAACCTATTTACTATGACAATTAATTGGTCACCTATTTATGACTTTTTGGGATTTTTGGTTTCTAATCGTTTAATCTGGATGTTGGTGATTAGTATTTTACGACTTAAAACACTAGTTTGATATTTTGATTATGTCATTTCTTGATGTGGTTAATCATTTACTATCTATCTTGTGTAACTATTTGTCTTGAGAGGCTGGTGATTATATAAATTCTAATTGTGGTTGGTTATATAGTTTTTCTCAATATATAGGTGATACAAGGAAGACAAAAGGGAAAAAAAAGATTAGATTTTCTCAATATATAGTTACTTCGAGTCATGTTTGGGTAACCCACAAAAACAAACAGTAAAACTTTGATAAAGTTTCTCATTGTGCAAGCGAGGCCCTTTCGGCCGAGCTGATGTTAGTCGTAAGACTTATAACACCTGCGACACAATAAAATTGGAGGTGGGGGTTTCCTCCTCCGTGATCACTATGATGTTTAAGTTAGAGATGGATCTAAAGAAACCAATTCCAAAGGTTGAAAAGGCATATCTTAGGGAGAGGAAAATGGGAGGTACATTTTTTTTTTTTTTTTGGTCAAAATGGGAGGTGCTTATACTAGAGGAATGTAGGAGTGGAATAACGAGGGTTATCACTATAGCCGGATTTTTTAGCGTAGGGTAGACCGGTGGCGTTAGAACTAAGCTTGAACCATAGAATGCCAAGTTGAACTTCTCACATCAATCATGTCTTATGCAAGTTGGGTCTGCAACTCAGTCTCAAGCTTGGCTAACCAGGTTTCGATAAGCTAGTTGGGTTCATTATGACATTGGCTAAGGAAAGGAGAACCAAGATCACTTCGTTGAGAACTGAGTGGGCCAAGTGCCCACACTCATCTTCTATGTTTCGGCACAGCCCAAGATTGTAGTTTTCTCTTTTTTCATCCTAAGATGTCAAAGAACTCGATGGATTGCATTTAAACTAACTAGAAATCTAGGTTGACCAGGCTTTGGCTTCTTCCATTTAAACGTTCAAAAGCAGTGTTTTGAAAATTGGACCGGACTGGCCGGTTCGACCGGTTGAATCGCGAATCGGCATGTTTTCGGTCCGGTTCAATTACAAAATCAAAGAATTAATTGAACAAGTCAAAAACAGGTCAAAAATCGGTTAAACCCATAAAACCAGTAAAAACCGAAAGGTTTAATCGATTTTTATTAAGTATTTATTTTCAAAAATAAATATTTTAGTTTTATTCAAAATTTTTAATACTAAAATGAATAAAAAAATATTAAACCTTTGAACCGAGGTTGAACCGGTCGAACCGTGAACCGGAAGGTTTTTCGATTCACTTTCCAGTTCGAGTTTAAAAACATTGTTCAAAAGGTATTTAAACATGCACAGGTGCTTGCAGAATTGAATACAGATCCCAGACCTTGTATAAACTAGGGTATTTAGGCATTGACCTCACACATTTGCTAGAATAATTAAGCATGGCGGCTGGTGAGTTAAAGCTGGCATTAAGAGGTGCATTCCATTTGGATTAGAAATAGCAGCACTGTAATTGATTCTTATTTGGCATGCTTTTCTTGTTCTTTCTTTTTCTTTTTTTTTTTTACCGCGACAAAGAATGGTAGACATTTATACAGTGACAAGCACTAAGAAATCTAGAACAACCAAGATTGATGTTTCAAGAATTGGAAGTTTTAAGTCTTAGTCTCGTGCAATGTAAGTTTATAATGTATTTATCCCATCCTTTTGAAGATTGGATCCAACGTTGTTGAATTATATAGTTTTGTTTGTAGAATCCACCAGTTTACATTAGTTGTAATCACAAAAGATGGCAAAACAGCAGGCAATATGACCCCAAATAGATCTTACCATCTTGTAAATGATTGTATTGAACATTACTTCTGGAATGACATATTCTTCTGTCTTGTCCAAATCACATACATATATATACAGAGACGGGTTATATAAATGATCAATCGACTCAATCTTTGTCAGCCAACAATGTTTATTCACTTCTCTGCTCCTGCCTTTTCTAGGTTTCAATTTACAGAAAATGGTACCAGCAATTTGCACTAATTAACAAGCAACTCTTTCTTAAATTGGATGATTACACGTATACTAGACTTGAAGTTCAATGACTCAAAAACCGTTTAAAGTCTAATCCACTCATATCATGCACTCTAGTTTTATATAGGTTTGGGCAGATAAATGACAGCAACGTCACCAGAAAATCAGTAGAAATCTCTTTTGACAGTTGAACTCGAATTCAAACTTTTCCTTTTCTAAGTCGAGTCGAGCTTGAATTTCATTTTTTGGCTTGATAAGTTCGAGCTCACACATTAACAAGTCCAACTCGACTCGATAAGTTCAAAACTCGACTCGTTTGCAGCTCTAGGTGTAACGTTCATGTTATACCTTCTAATTGATTAATAAATGTCTTTTTTGAATTATCATAATTAGATTTCTAATTAAGTTGATAACTCTTGAAAGGCACACGCGTCAATACTTCAAGATCAGTAATATAAGTATCGCATCTTAGTGTGCAACAACAGAGGATCCACAGCCCTACAGAAGCAGGTGAAGTAACAACTTTGTTTTCACTAAGCAGAGTCAATATCAAATGTATTGGTAACTAAAATATTTGGCACTATGTATTAGTGGTGGTAATTGTTAGTATTACTAGACCATAGGATATTCCTCAAAAATTTACACCTTTGGATGAATGGCGTGAATACAAACAGCTTGGAAGCTCGGGGATAATGGAACAGGAATAAAGGATGATACAGGCCCAACAACAACAGGGCATGAAGAGCTAAGAGCACTTCAGAACCAACACTCCTGTGCTTATACATGCAGATGCTGCCTCTAACAAAATCCAGAACAAAGGGGGTACTGGTATTGCTGTGAAGAATCACAATCACAGCCTCGTTACCATCTGGGCATTTCCAACAACAGTCAGAGATGCTGCTGCTCTCTTTGGAAGCTGAGGCAATCAGGACTGCCCTGCTCAAGGCAATGGACGAGCACTGGACTTCAATTCTAGTTCAGTTCACTCTGATTGTAAGATATTAATTAGTTGACAGGATTAACTAGAAATGTAATGGAATTTCCTTTCCTTAGATGTGCTGGTAGACGATATCCTACGTCTAAGTAGGGCCTTTTGACGATGTTCGCTCACCTTTGTTGAGAGGGAATGTATTAGTAGTTGTCATGGTTTGGCAAAATTCGCAGTTAACTTGTTGATAATACTACTAGGTGAAAGGAAAGCTTCCTCTTGTGTGGCTTAAGAAAGAAAGAAGCACACCCTGATTCTCTAGCATTTGCCAATTTTATGCAAGTATATTCTAACTATTAATCCTTTGATTCATACAATGACAGACATTTTGAGGAAAAGAAAATATTAGCCCTTCCCTTTCATCACTTAAAATTGCAAGTTTGTTTGGATTGCAATTTTTCTATACGTTTTTCGTGAACACATTTTTAATCACCTTTTTATCTCACATCTATCAAATCGTTACAGTAATTATTCTATAAAAAATCTAGAAAAATGCAATCCAAACAAAGCTTGTTTTATTTTTCTATTTTTTTTCTCTAGCCATCTAATTTATGCTTGATATATATATATTTATATATATTTTAATTGTAGAACAAAACTTGAATAAATATGATTTTCAAAGATTCAACGGTCTAAGTTGTGTCACACCATTTTAATGGGATGTGAACCATTAAATTTCTGAAAATCGGATCTACCAAGTGTGAATTTTAATTGTATTAATAAAAATATTAATCTAAATATTTGATGTGCAAGGTTCGATTCCCCTCGTACCAATTACTAAGAAGAAGAAAAGGATGCAAGGTTCGAATCTAATTTTTTTGTGCAAAACAACTAAGCAATTCTTGGATCCCTTTAATAGAAAAGAAAAAAATAAAAATAAAAAACCAACCAATTCTTGAAGGCCCAGTGGCCGCCCTAGGGCAGTAAGTGATAATTAAAGAAGTATGCAAGGTCAAAATAGTCAATTCATTGAACATAGCCACCTAGGGTTTTCCTCCAGCACTCCTTTCCGCTGTAAATATAACCCCCATGGTTCCCATCTCATTCTGCATCCCCATCTCTCTCTCTCTCTCTCTCTCTCTCCTTTTTTTTTCATGTAAATTTCTTTCAATTTTTTTTTTCTAAGATTTAGGTTTATGATGAATCCGGAGGGCTGTGATGAGATATTGAGAAAGTCATGCACCACTCTGATAATCTCAGGTGTTGATAAATTTCTCTTACCCACATAATTTTCTGAGCTCTTTTCATCCAGGGAAAAAAAAAAATAAAAATCACACTTTTTTCTTTGTCATTTTATTTCTTGAGAAAGAAAACCTCCAAATTCTGTTTCTTTTTTTTTTTCTCCAAACAAAATAGGAGCCAAGTGATGTCCAAACCATGATGCGGACCGTACAACAGCTAATTGCTTTTGGGGATAATTTTTTTTGGTTTCTGATGGTTCCGTGTTAATGTTTTCCCTTGATTTAAATCAATTATCTGTTTCCTAAATTTTCTGGGTTTTTTAATCGGTTTTATTTTTTTATGCCCTTTTCAATCACAATGCAGAAGTGAGAGGAGCTGATGTGATATATTATCATATTATATGTGGAAAGATGTTAGTATTACTGGAGAAAATGGAAAGGGAGCTAGAGAGTGATGGGAAGCACGTGGAGATGGTGGTTTGGCAAGATTTGAATGAAAACATTATTATTATGATATTAATTTATGGTTAAAAGATATGAGTTTCAGAGGAGTGATTTTGCCAGACCTCCCATCCCATATGTTTCCCATTTCTCCTCCCTCTCCTTAATCATCCACTATCAATCAATCAAGGAGACTGTTGATCTTTTAGCGTTAGCTGGAAAAATTGTTGTGGCAGCGACTTGCCTTCGCAGCTAGACGGCCGATTGTGGCAGTTAGTTTCAAAATACTGCCTTTTTTGGTTTTATATGAGTATCCTTTCAGCTGCCCCGCTGGTATAGTTTGGTTCCCTTTTTTCTTTTTTGTGCCCTCTCTTAAATCTATACTAACAGGTTTAAGCGTGCTGCTGCTATGAAGGTTTCCTATTTGTACTATGTTTTTGAACGATTTTTTTTTCTTTTTTGACTGCATCTCTTGTTTAGAATGAATATGTATATCAAAAGAGCTTTTTATTAGCTCTGTTTCAATTTTTAGAGTGATTTTAATATACCTTTTTAATTTCGTGCTTAAGCTGGATTAGGTTTGTTTGAATTCAGAGGTGATTTTGTCTTGTGGAGTTCTGTTTTTGTTTTTTTTTGGGGGGGGGGGAGGGAATAGCTCAGGAACACAGTTTTACTGTTTAGGGAAAAATGTTTTTTGTTGGTATTTAGTTCCATCAACGTATAAAAACCTCCGTTGGTTTTAAGGGGTTATGAACTGGGAAAGCTTTGTACTTTGTCATGATATTTTGTATCATCTACTCTCCTTCTCAGGAATTTGAAGATTCTTTGGTTCACACAGAGTTCTCCGGATTAATATAAAGTTTTTGCATAGTAATTTTTTTCTTTTTTAATGTAGTTCATTGTTATTCAATCTTTTTTCTTGTTTGCAACTTCGTTTGTCATTTGGGAAGGAAGTTTATACAGGGAAAAGGAGCAGAAAGTTAAAATCTTGATAGGACAAAGGACGAATCTTGCCTTTGATTTTGGACTGAGGAAGGTGAGAACAAGGTTCAGTCTACCTCACAGGAAAGTGTCTATTGTTTTAGACACTTTCTGGAGCTTTTCTATTTTTCCTATGATTTTGCAATGAAATTACTGTATATTTGCTGTGTTAGTGGTATATTTTTTTCTTCCACTCTACGTTTGTAGTGTGCAAAAAGAGGCCAGCCTCTCAAGGAACAAATTAATTACTCCAGTTCACTTTGATGTTTTCCTGAGTGGTTTTGCATTGATTACGTTTACTATTTTTTGAGAATATGGAAAAATGTGTTCACTGGTAGTTTTCTTTCATAATTGTGTGCGAACAGGCAGAAAACGATCATGAATGATGAGCTTAGTCAGCTACCTAATGAATTTCTTGTTTATATCATATATTTTCTAACACTTAAAAGAAGCTGCTAGAATGAGCGTACTGTCAAAGCGCCCTGGATTTTGACGCCTCTAAAGTGTTAAAGAATATGATAAGGATAGGCAACACTAAAAAGCACGATACTTTTCACGAAAGAAAAGGCATAACTATGTTGACTGGGTTAAAAAGGTGCTGCAATTGCACAAATCCTTGTCATTGGATGGGTTTAGGTTGCTTTTGATTTGGACATATCTTCTCTAAACGAGATTGACAAATGGCTTCAGTATGCATTTGCAAGTAGAGTGCAAAAAACTAGGATTGAACTTGTCAAAAGATAGCAAACTTCCTGCTGGAGTCTTAAAAGCCTGTACTTTTGCCTGTGGACCCTGTGGCCTGAGCAGTGAGAGATCTTGACCTGAATGTTATGTCATTCATCCTTGTTCACTGATTGAGTTCAAGTCCCTGAGAATGTTGAGTTTGAAAAGTGTGATAGTGACTGGGGGAAGCTTTGGAGTACTTCCTGCGCAATGCCCATTTCTTGAGCGCCTAGTGGTGCATCCTTCTTTAGATTTGGTACACACTGAAGTTTGTGGTCCATCTCTTGCATTGCAACATGTGGAGATATGCTACTGTTTCAATTTAAAATCAATCACTGTCTGCAATACAAATCTAATCTCACATAAAGTTGCTGGAGCACATTGTCTAGTGCTTCAGAATTGCCCCATGCTTGTGGAAGTATGGGTTTCTGGGCTGTCATGTAACTTAGTCAGGGATGTGATTTCCTGGCTTTCCTGCTGCCTCTCAAATCTGGAATTTCTTATTTTATATGCCTCAGATCTTGCTGGCTCAAAGGTTAGTCTCAACTTACTAAGTGGAATTTTGGCAAGAGTTCCTGTTCCAAGTACTGTTATATTTAGCAATAGGATGTTCCATATTTGCTTGATTTTACCTACCTTGTCGTTGTTTGATCATCCTGGGAAAAAGGAAGGCTTCATGATCTTCCTCAACTTACTCATTTAAAGCAGTTTATCTTTGTTGCTTCTGCATCAAAATATGACAGTTCGATTGGATTTTACTTCTTTGATTCAGGCTTCACCCAACTTAAAGAAGTTTGTATTGAAGGTAGGATATTTCATACTACTAATGTAGCTGAGTTAATCCTCTTCTCTGTTATTTCTGCTTTTGCTTCATGCCATGGCATTATAAACTGAGTCTTAAAATATTCTTATAAAATGTTTTGAATGCACTCTAGGCCCCAGTTCATTCTCAGAAACAAGAAATCAGTTACAATGTTAATCCTTGGTCTTCAAAACATGACAGCTTCAGTTTAATGCCATGTGATTTATGTTTGGCATTGCTGTAGCTAATTCTTCTCGCAAGGTTGATATGATGTTTTTGTCTATAACTGTAGTGTATATAGAGGTGTTATGTTTCTGAGTTGTTAGTGATATGGCTAGGAAAGATAAGAGAGTCTGAGAAAGCTGTAAGCTTTCCACTCCAACATCTTAGAGTGGTCGAGTTGCTTGGATATCATGGTCGCAGATGTGAACTTGAACTTGTCGAGTACTTCCTTAGAAAATGCAGTTGCCCTGGAGATAATTGTAATTGATCCTCGTGACAAGGAGGAGACCGGTCACCCTAAAATGACCAAGGAAATTAAGGAGCATGTTGCCCGAATTTATGCCAAGGCAAAAGCTCGAGGGATGCTATAGCTCCAAGCGGCAATGTGTGGCTTCTCTCTTTAGGTTATGTGCAACTAATACGGCTAATTACTTAGAATATTTTTTTTAAAAAAAAGAAAAATCGGACACTTAGGGCTCTGATAGGGGTATGGTATCAAATTATTGTCAGTCCTGCATCTGACACAAATTTTTTTTTTTTTACAGTCTAGCAGCCAGTCAAAAGTTTTCTTTGACTGTCAGCTCAGCACCACCTGCAAAAAAAAAAAAAAAAAGCCTGGCCTAACTACATAAGCCGACAAAAAAAAAAGGTTGGAGGAATCTAACTAAAGTGAATTTGGTTTAGTTTCAGCATTCTGTGAGCAAATGTTTTTCACGGGTTGTCTTGACCTTGTTGGTCTTGAGACTCTTGATCTTGTTGATGAGAAAGCTGATTCAAATGCGTGTAAACCCGAGAACAGAAAGGTTATCTTTAGTTCGCAGTTAAAAGGTTCATATTCCTCCCCTGCCTCCAACTGCTGTTATTTCCCCTGTTGATTCACCAAAATCCCCTGTTGATTTTGGTATCAAGACTAGGAATTTTGTAGTGGGAAAGTTGGAGTCAAGAGGTGTTATTGTTAATGTACACTAAGAATTCCTAAACCCTAGATTCTGCCGGCCTTTTTTTTTTTTTTGTCGACTTATGTAGCTACTAATGACTTTTTTTTTTTAACTTTTTGCACTGACACAACCGGCTGTCGGGCAGTGATCTTTTTTTTAAAAAAAAAAATTTGTATCAGGTGCCGGGGTGATAATAGTTTGATACTACAACCCTGTCAGAACCGTAAGTGTCCAATTTTTTTTTTTTTTTACAATATTCTAAGTAATTAGCCAACTAGTACAAGTTATTTTCTGGTGCTAAGCTACTGATATATATATATATATATATATTTTACCAGGTAGACTGAATTTTTTGGTTATCCGTAAATATATTTTGTTGGCATAATTTGTTCTTGTAATGTTCATATTCCCAGAACATAATCAATGTGAATAAAAGGTATTCTTTCTATGGCCGCATTATGAGGCAAAGTCGTAGCACCTAGCTGTGTTTCTAGGCACTTTGGATCCTTAGTTTCACTGTGGAGCTCTATTATTAAGCCTCACTTTTCAACACGGCACGTGAGGTTATTTAGATCATTTCTTATGACATGATTATTACACATGTTAGGATTTGAGGAGTGAGCCTTGATAAGGGAGCTCTATGGTGGGACTAAGAATCCGAGAGAGTTAAACATTGTCGAAGCTTACTTATAACTACTAGTTAAAGTACCATACAGTTGATCCTCCTGATTTGGCTCCTGGATCCGGAAGAAATTTCGATGGTCCGCAAGAAACCTGGGCTCTCCGATTTGTCCGGATGGCTCAGATTTCCTTCGGACCCTAATGACAAAAAATCTAAGCCGTCAACTGTTGTCATTGGTTGCACATGCAACGCTAAACAGCCTAGTGCAACCATGGACAACCCAGATTCGATCACTTTGGAAAGAACCCCACAATGTTGGGACTGCTGATGGTGCCAACAAGAAAGGTTAAGGTTACTGCTCACTCTAAGGATTTTGTTTGAGTTTAACTTGGTGTTCAATACATTTTCTTGCTATTCATATAAATCCTCATGGTAGTGATCAAAATTAAAAAGCCAAGGAAACTAATTCAAATGCAGCAATTCTGTACTATTATATGAATTAATCTTTTCTACACAACGATGCCTACATTATCACGGTTGGATATACGACACATATGTAAAATTTGAATTTTTTTTTACATAACAAAATTTGACTTTCAAATTCAAATTTGGATTATGTGTCGTACATCTAATAGTGTGTATACACTGTGAGTGTATAAAAGAGTAATCCTATTATATATTACAAATATAGCACTTCCTATAAGTGGCGCATATAGCTTCAAAAGCAATATCAGATAAATGCTTGAAAAATCTATGAAGAGAAAAATGCCATTTTAAGTGGCACTTTTTTTTTAATAAGTGGGAGGAATTGAATATAAAATTTCTCACTTATACTCTTTTCCTTGAACCATCTAATCCGTTGCTCTCCCATTTAACCATCTTATCCGTCCCTCTCCTATTTTAAGTGGCACTTGAGAACTTAAACATTTAGATATGTTTCTATCTGTACCAAAAAAAAAAAAAAGGTGATAGTTCTTCTTTTGAAACTTTCACTTAAAATTCATGGTTTGTTAACTTATTTATTTGGTCCTCAACATGTTGAAGTTTTATTAGGTAACTCAACTTGTAAAAGGAAGTGTCTTTTAGTAGTTCTAAATCTTATTTAATTGGTTGCTACATCCAATTGAGAAATTTTTCATTTTTTTCCTCCATTAACTATGACTTTGTTTAATTTTAGTTTGACCCCTTCCAAGTTAAAAAAGAGGCCAAATAACTTTCAACAGCGCAAAGAAACACACACATACAGAATCTAAGGTAATTTTACCAGTTTACCCAAAAGGCAATTGCTGACTTCTGGGTAAATTCACGGACCTTAAATCCTACACACACATCTCTCATAACCGATGTGGAAACAAGGAGTTGGGGGAAAGGGAACGCAGGAAGCTTAAGAGCCTTGACGAAGGACCCATACTCACACTGACACTCCTCTCCTGTTTTTCCTTTTTCTTTCAACAACGCAAAGAAACACACGCACATAATCTAAGGTAATTACACCAGTTTACCCAAAAGGCAATTGCTGACTTCTGGGTAAACTGAATTGCTAAATAACTCAATTGCTAAAAGAGGCCAAATAACTCAATTGCTAAAAGTTGAGTGATGATTAAAGTAATTAATTACATTATTTAACACAAAAGATTTTTTTTTTCTAAGCATCATTTTGATAATTCTCTGATACCTTTCTGATGTCAAAGCTTTTCGTCACTTGCACTCGCCCGTACTAGGCTGAGAACAGCAGTTCAGACTGGTGGTGACAACGACTCGGCTTCCCAGCTCGACGGCCGCTGCCTGCTGTCAGTTTCAAACTTCTTCTCTTTGTTTTATTTGTATGATATTTCAGCTGCCTCACTCCCATGTGTGATTCTTTTCTGTAACGCAAGTAAGTTTTAGTTTGTCCATTTTTCTTTGAATGATCAATTTTCTTGCTTTTCAAGACATGGCGTTCTTTGATTTTCAGTTCCTTTTCTTGTTTGTGAGTTGGGTTTCTTGTTTAGGATGGAAATTTAATAAGCAGAAAGAGGGCAAAGTAGCAGAAAGCTTTTAATCTTGATGGATAAAATGGCGAGCATTGCCTCTGATTCTGGACTCATGGGAAAGGTAAGACCAGGGCTCATCCTACCTAAGATAAACTCTTTTGCATTTTTACTCAAGACAAACGATTTTGCTCTGAATTTCACTGTATCTATTCGCTGTGGTTATCGGCTGGAACTATCGAGCTCGAGATGCCATTCGAGCTCAATATCAAGCTCGAGCACTCGAGCTCGATGAATCATTCCCTTATTAATTCGACCCTTTCCTGCATAATTACTAATATTCTGAAGAATGTGAACTTTGAATATGAATTCCAGCGCCAATAATTGTACTAAACATTAAACTAAGTTGCACTAAACATTCTAATTAAAGTACATTAACACCGATCGAACAAGTAGAATTGCAATGCAACACAATGTGAAACAAGATGTGCAGCCAATTAAAGAGAAAAATCCAAGCAAATGGACAAGACTTAGAAGCATGTAGTTGCTTCTTTGAACTTTGAAGGACAATTACATCTAGAATTCAAGTTTCCAGCAGCTTAGCTTCACTACATCCAGCAGAAACTCAACAAAATATGGAACATTAAACTTTTGTGGAGATACAGATCATACGGTAAAGTATCAAAATTCTACTCTGGTCTGTTATCCACATCTCATTTGTGCTCATACTTGTACCAAGGCACTGTTCTTGATATTCATTTCCTTGTGATATTTTCTGTTTTTGTTTCCTTAAGCTGCCCATGAATCCTGCTATGAGCCCTGTGGCTGAAAACTTATCTTGCATTGCCTGATTGGCTTTTCTCTTTATGCAATTTTGTTTTGATAACTTAGGCAGTTCATTTATGTATGAAAGTACAAAACGTCTGTTGCATTTAGTTGCCAAATTGGATTAGAGTATGGATTCAAGTACAGCACGTTAATAACCAACTTGTTACTATTTCTTTATAAGCAATTTGGCTTAGAATGCAGAACCAGAAACCAACATGATTTGCGTAGCATGTCTGCAGAAATTAGTAATCTGCTCATCATGTTTCTTCTTTATGTCAAGAGTACGTTAATGCACTTATAGTAAGTGAGCAACTTGTCTTAATCATAGAACCATGACCCAACAGGCACATAAACACGACAACATCTAATTATACAAGCTTGTTTACCATTGCAACTGAGATATATAAGCAAATTTTGAAGTCAGTGCACATTCACATCAACGAACAAACAGAAGGCATGTTTAGAGCCAATTCCAACAAACTTACCAACTCTCGCTGCTGTCGCACCAACTAGTGAATCACTTGTTGAAGGAATCGAGCTACCCTCCATTTCTTCAAAGTCCTAGTGAGCTCAGATGATATGCAAATTAAGTCTATTCAATTGCAGCCCCCAATTATTTTTTTGGTTAGGGTTTGGGGTAACAATTAATACCGAGTTTAGAAAATTTAACCTAATAATATGCATATTTACTACACAAATACACAATAAATGCCTCAATTTGTCAAATGCAGCTGCTGAAATTGGTGGGTTTTGATTTGATTTCAAACCCTAGCTCGAAGGTCGGCCGCTGCAACCTACTCGATTCTGAGCTTGCAGCCTCCAATCCAGGAGAAGGAAGAAGAAGATTAGCTGAAGTTGAAGCTCGAAGTGTTGGGGATATTGTTGTTTTTGTGATTTGTGAGAGTTGAGACTTGAGAGAGGATGAACTAAAGAGTGAAGAAGAACGAAGAAGAATGAGCTTCTGTTTTTTGGTTTTCATCATTTCATCATATTTCTCCAGCAGAAATTACTTATTCACCCTTCATTAATATTGTAACATAACTGGTTAAGATCATAAATATTATTACTAACAAACCTAAAAGAGTAAATTAATAATTAAAATATATATTAAATAAATGCCTACCGAGCTCGAGCTATGCGTCGAGCTTTCAATCTTCCCTAGTAACTACTCGACCTTAACTCGTTAGCTCAAGCAAGTAGCCCGGACTCGACTTGAACTCGACTTTGACCAAGCTCAAGCTGAGTAGCTGACCAGGCTACTCGCGAGCTCACGTCAAGCTACTCGATTTCGCTGCATACCTATTACTGTCCCTTCAGGATCAGATTCATTACTTGAGTTCTGTTGTTTTCCTGATTGATTTTACATTGATTACAGTAGCTATTTGCGGAGATACAAGGAAAGATGTGTTTACTGGTAACTTTCTTTCTTAATAGTGTGCCAAGAGACAGAAAACCCTCAAGAGTAAGATTTGTCAGCTACCAGATGAAATTCTTGTTCATATCCTATCTTTTGTAACACTTAAAGAAGCTGCTAGAACAAGTGTACTTTCAAAGCGTTGGATGGATGTGTGGATGTATGTTGCTCGCCTCAATTTTGATAGTTCCGAAGTGTTAAAGAAGATGATGATAAGAACATGCAACTTCGAAAAGCATGACAGTTTTCGCAAAAGGGAAAGGCACAGATATGTTGGATGAATTTAGGATTGCTTTTGATTTGGACATATCTTGTCAAAATGAGATCGACAAGTGGCTTCAGTATGCATTTGCAAGGAGGGTGCAAAGACTAGAACTGAACTTGTCACATGACAGACTCCTACTCCTCTCTTGAAAGCTTATCCTTTTTCTTATCAACCCCTTGACCTGAGCAGTGGGAAAGCTTCACAGAAATCTCAACCTGGTTATGGTGATATCATCCTTGTTCTCTGACTGACTTCAAGTCCCTGCAAACATTGAGCTTGAAAAGTCTGAAAGTGACTGGGGATGTTCTTGAATGCTTCATATGCAATTGCCCATTCCTTGAGCACCTAGTGTTGCGTCAGTGTTCAAGTTTGGTAAATTTTGAAGTTTGTGGTCCATCTCTTGCATTGAAATTTCTGGAGATATGCCAGTGTTTCACATTAAAATCAATCACTATCCGGGATACAAATCTAGTCTCTCTTAAAATTACTGAAGTAGATAGTGTGGTTCTTCAGAATGTCCCCATGCTTGTGGAAGTATTGCTCTCTGCGTGGTTCCGTAACTCAATCAGGAATGTTATTTCTGGGATTTCCTGCTGCTTGGCGAAACTAGAGTTTCTTAGTTTATATGCCTCAAAGCTTGCTATTTCAGAGGTTAACTCAACTTATTAATAGGAATTTTGGATAGAATTTCTTTTGAGTATTATCTATAATTACTTCTCAGGTGTTCCTGACTTGCTTGATTTTTACTTCTTGTTTGATAGTCCCAGGAAGAAGGAATCCTTGATTATCTTCGTCAACTAACTAATTTGAAGCAGTTCATCTTAGTTGCTTGTGCATCAAAAGATGACAGTTTGATTGGATTTACTTCTTTTATAAGGGCTTCACCCAACTTGGAGAAGTTTGTACTGAAGGTAGGATATTATTTTCCTAATATTTACACAAAATTTTGGTGTTGTCCTTCGTTCTCTTGTCCTGACTCGAGTTACTCCTCTTGTCTGTCATTTGTGCATTTGCTTTATGCCATGCCATTGAGCATCATAAGCCATGCCTCAAATTTTTTGTACTTTTAAGTGTGGTTTATGTGCCTAACCAACTATTGGAAGCAAGAGATCTATGTCATTACTGATCCTTGGTCTTCAAAGTATATGACAGCTTTCCTGTGTACCATACAGTTGTTTTGTTTGCTGCTTCTGTTGTTGCTGCTGCTAATCCTTTTATATAATGTATATAGAACTTTTATGTGTGTAGAGGTGCATAGTTTGTTCACTTCCCCCCCCCCCCCCAACCCAAAAAGAAAAAAACCCTCTTCTTTTGATCAGCACGTAATTGACTGTTGTCAACTCATTGTGTTTGCAGTTGCAATGGCGAGGCAATGATATTGTTCATGAAGATAGAGAGTCTAAGAAAGCTCTTAGCTTTCTGCTCCAGCATCTTAGAGTGGTTGAGTCGCTTGGATATTATGGTCGCAGAAGTGAACTTGAACTCGTTGAGTATTTCCTAGAAAATGCAGTTGTCCTTGAGAAAATTATCGTTGATCCTCGTGATCAGACGATGGTTGGTCGTCCTAAAAAACTTGAGGAAATTAAGAAGGAAAAAGTTGCTAAAGTTTATGCCAAGAAACAGCTCAAGGAATTAATACCTCCACATATTGAACTTGTGATCAAGTAGCTCCAAGCAGCAATGCGTGGCTCCGCTCATTAGGTTTATGCATGACCAGTAGGTTTTGTTGATTTTGAGCATCTGTAAGACGTTTCTTGTTGGTTTAATATACTTTTAATTTTCCTTACTCTGCTTGACTTCCCAGAGTCCAATCAACATCAGTACCATTGAAATTTCTGTAGCCTCATTATGGGGCAAGTTCCAGCAACTAGATATGTTTTTAAGTGAGTTAGCTTCAACAAACTGAATGAGGTACTAATTAAGAGTTCAATTGTGCAGTACAATGAACTGTAGCATCGACATGATTTCGCTTCCTGATGTTTCTTCAGTTTATGAATTTACCAAGTAGGAAAATTAACTTGCTTTTCTCCTGTGTTGAAACGGAAGCATTTCCATTTCACTTTCCAAAAGTTCCAACGTTTTAACAATATGCCGGGCAAATATCCAGATTCCTTCTAAGCTGCCTGTGATATCCAGTAGGATGGTAAGCTTCCACTCAACACCATAATCAAGGTACAATGCATATTCTGAAACTACAGTACTCAGTACCTTCCCAACCTATTTAATCAACAAAAGAAATGAAGTACGTAGACAAACATGTCTTCGCAGATGGAAGCATGGATTGAATGATGGTAACCCTTGTTCTGATTGCACTCCAACATTGATCCATCCTTCAGCTCTGGCTTTGATCAGAGCAAGCTTTTGATGAATAGCCAGAGTCATTCCATAGAGTAGCTAAGGAATGTCTCTTATACAGCAGCCAATACTAGTTTTCCAAAATCCACCATGCCAGGGAGCCAATGAGAACAAATATTTGTTCCTGCTATTTGATTTTCCAGTAATGGCTCTGTGGTATCAACTGTAATCGAGAACTTCACCTAAAACTTGCTGGAAATTGATCTATCCTACAAATCTGGCCTACTTTCTTTGGTTTCTTCAGTTGTTAGTCTATGTACTGATAACTCAAATGCAGCAATTCTGAAGTTATAGTATACCACAAAAATAGTACTTTTCATGAATGGCACACATACTTTTACACAATGCCTAAAAATTCTATGAAAAGGAAAAGTTTCTTCTAAGTGGCACTTTAAAGTCTTAAAATTGGAACTTGAACAATTAGATGTGCTCTCTTTCCTTAGCAAAATAGTGACAATTTTTCTTCTTTCCCTTTCAATTTAATTCTTTTATTCCTATAAGTCTATCAGGCATGAGGTGCTGAAGTACTTCTATTATTCTTTTTTTTGTGTTAATTCTTTTTTACACTCTTTATCTATATAATATAGAAATTGGGAGCTTTCCAATTTTATCAGCAATAAAGCTAATGTTTTGCTCTTTTTCCTATTCACGTTTTGCTAACGTAACCCGAACTAATTTTCACCCGAATTACCTACATATGTTTTCTACAATACGTAACAATCCATGGTACTTTGTAACTACCAAGAAAACTATAGCCTTATATAAAAAATGTTAAAGATCAAAATTTTATAGTAAGCAGAACTTATATAAAATTAAAGTATATAAAAAATTATTTATTTCTACATAACACACTTATTGAGTGTACCTTTAGTGCTAGTGTCTATAATTTCATGTTGCTTTGATCTTAGCATTCAAATTTATAACTATCAATTTATTTATTGAATTTAATTCCTTGTCATGTCTAAATTCCTACTAGTATTTAGTGCGACGCTTGTCCATAATTGGTAATTAAATTTAACCTAATCCTTATAAACTAGTAAATTTGAATATAATGTAATTGATTCAAATGGCTCAGAATTGCTCATTCTTGTAATGAAATACTTTTTTCTTTTTGTCCAATGTCACCCTCTGGATTTTTTTGAACAAAGGAAGTACAATACTTTCTTGTAATATACTAGGTGGGATTTGAACCCCAACTTAGTATATGAGAAAATGTTCAAATCATTAGACCAAAATCCAATGATTTGTAATAAAATATGACAGGATCTGTAGTCTGACTACTATTATAACACCGCAATTACATAGGCAATCCTATGCTGATATGCCAAAAGGCACTGGCCTTTTGTTTTCAACAATAAAATGGCAATCACAGACATATTTCCCCAATCGGAATATGCTTCTTTTTTTTTTTGGTCTTTGTTAATTTGGACATCTTGAAAGGGATAGAAGGCACACGAACAAGGAACTTCCTTTTTTGGGTACAAAAGTTTACTGCATTAAGTAAAAAATTAGATGAACTATCAAATCGTGGTAAAAGACCATAGTATACCTTACACGACTCTTAATTAAATCCGAAGCAAATCTTGAAAGGGATTTCTAATTTGGTTAAATTTCGAAAAGATGTTTTCAGGGTATATGGCGAAACCTTACACCTGTTTAATTCGTCCCTTCTTTCTCTTTTTTATTCCCTTTTTCCTTTTTTCTTTTGTGTAGAACATTTCAAAAGCTCAAATGAAATCGTTTAATACATAGATTTGATATGCTTTAATCCCATAGACTTCTTCTGTTTTGGTTTATGACTATCAAGAAACAGGCGGATGAGCTGAAAGCTTTGGACCCAACTCAACTCTTTTTTTTTCTTTGAGCGGTAATACTCAACTCGGTCTTTCACTTTGTTGAATTTATTGTCATAACTCATAATTTATATTCCTCGAAAATTGTACAAATAACTTTTGATTAAATATTGCTTTAAATAGCACTTTTTTCAGAGTATGATGAATAATAGCATTCATCACTCATCATGTACTTCTGCTTGTGTGCTATCTTGTGTTCTATCTGAGTAACTCCAAAGTCCTAACTTAAAGAATCTCTCTTTCAGGTAAATCCAGTATTAGTTGACTTATTTTTTCTTGTCCTATTTAGCCTATATTAGATGATCGTAAATAATTGATGGTTTTTTTGCTTTATTTCCCCCTTCTTCTAACAAATCCTTGTTTACCAGTTTTTTAATGGTAATTCTTTCTTGACCTCTTACCTATGACACAGGGAGAAAATACTAGCCCGGAAAACCTCTTACATATATATTTGATTTTTTTTTTTTTTTTTGGGAATGGGGAGAATGACATAAACTTGAAGATTACCAAAAGCTCTCTCCTGTGTCCATTCCCTGAATCTCTGCCATTTGGGTTCGTGCGTTTAGACTTCAAGTTTCATATAGAGTAACTTCCCAAATAGTGGGATTTTTGGAAACAAATAGTTCCTTAAGGGTGGGAGTTTTGGAAAAAAGTTTCAAATTGGAAATATCTATCAAAAATTCTGCCAATGAAAGAAAAATAAATTTCGTTAATGACTTTTTTTTTTTAACAGTCTCACTACTTGGTTTGAAAACATCTTTCAGAAACTATGATAGTTTCGGAAATTACCTTTACTTGGAATGCAGCCTTGGTTCTCACTAAGTTACTGTAAGCAAGTAGCATTGAGGGAATGGCACTATAGTATATACTTTTACTACAATACTGCTTTTTTTTTTTCCCTTTCCTCTATCATTCTGGCAAAAAAATTTCTGTGGGGCCGTGGGAATGGCACTATAGTGTATCTAACATGGTTTGCTCATTTTTTGCACCTTTCCCGTTTTGCAGCTGCAATGGAGTTTTTATATGAAGAGAAGCGACAGAAAATTTAAGAAAGCCACAAGTCATCCACCACTTATCAATTATTTCTTGAAAAATGCTATAGCTCTTGAGAATATTGCAGTCGACCCTCGTGAAGACTTGGCATATCGATTTCGTCCATGCATGGAGAAAATTGAACAGGGAGGAATTGCAAGAAGTTTGGCCAAAGAACAGCTAGATGGAAAAATTCCTTCACATATTAAATTGGTGATTCTTTAGCTTTTATCCTGGAAAACTGCTTACATTTAGGGTCCGTTTGTTTCGGGTGAAAATGTTTTCCAGGAAAATATTTTCCTAATTTTCCGTGTTTGGTTGCACAAAAGTTACTGAAAACATTTTCCTATGTAAAATATTTTCACTCATCTTATGGAAAACAACTTCCCTTCCAAACTTACTGAAGTTGTTTTCCGAAATGCATGCATCCCGCCTGTAGTATGTTCCAAACTTACTGAAAACATCTTGTAGTATGTTCTTTTTTTTTTTTAGTGTAAACAGGAGGATTCGAACCCAAAACCTCTTCCTTACACTCCCTCCCCCGTACCACCCAACCCAACCCAACCCAACCCTCCCCCTAGTATATTCAAAATAAAAAAAAACCTCATCCTGCTCATCCTATGCTAGTAATTAATTATGTATAATAGGGAATATTCTTTTCTAGAGAAACTTTCAGCAGTGAGAGTGCAAGATATATGTCACAATAAGCATTGCATATGATTGATTTTTGACACTAAATGGCCAGCAATTTGTTTATTACTTAAGGAGATATTTTTTATTCATATATACATTTCTCCAAGATTTTTTAAAGTTAAACAATGAGATAAATTTTCTTATTTTGCATGGGAAGAAGTATGTAGTTATAATGTGTAGAAAGTAAAAATAGAGATAAAAGTGAAAATATTTCAAAAGTTAAACAAACACCAGAAAAATGAAGTAAGAAAATATTTTCAATAAGTTAACCAAACACCTGAAAATGATGAAAGGGAAATGATTTTCATGAAAAATTACTTCCACGGAAAATATTTTCCCAAGGAAAACATTTTACTTCCAACCAAACAGACCCTTAGTGGCCGCTGTTTGTTTTCTAGAAATTGTTCATATGCCTCTAGTCCAGTTACCACTTAGGCTTATCTATTGATTCGTACTAAGATTATGGCAAATTCTTAACCGAAAAATCGAAGCCTTTCAAATATATGTTCTCATTGGAAAGTTAATTAAGTTTCATAAGAAGGATATGTGCTTTGTAATATAACATCAGTGACTCAAATTACTCGAATTGCTCATCTAGAAATGAAATAGGACCAAACAAATAACACCTTAATCTCATCCTTAACCAGTAGTAATATATTAACAGAATTTTCAAATTACATCAAAAGATTTTTTTCTAATAGTTATTCAATGAGCACTTGTTAATGCATATCTTCATATTTATTGCCCTCGCCATAGTTCAATATTTTTCCAAATAAATTTTATTTTTTTCAAAAGTTATTAAAGTCTCTTTTGAAGAGTATCCATTGAACAGTCATTAATTGAACCCAAATAACAAAAGTTGGATTGTCCTTATTTTTAACAATGAAATAGCAAGTGGAATTATTTCCCCAGTTGGAAATATTCTCTTTTTTTCTCTTGGACAATTTCGAAATTTCTATGTTTTTAAGCTTTGGAAGGGACCGAAGGCAGACGAACAAGGAACTTGTACGTGAAGTAAGAAATCGTGTTAAAGATAAATCCATCCAATTATTAAACAAATCCAAAACAATTCAGGAAACGGGTTTAAACTTTGACAAGCTGTTCTTCAGCTATATGTTGAAACCTTAGGCCTGTTTAATTCGGCCTGTCTTTCTATTCCGTTTTCCCCCCCTTTCCAAGAACTCTTAAGAAAAATTTTACATGTTTTAGGCCCAAAGAGTTCTTCTGTTTTTGGCACGTTCGGAGTACAACGATAAGAGCTATGAACTGAAAGCTTTGAACTCAATGGCAAAAGCAAAAGAGGTAATAATCAACACTAATTGTCTCTTTAGTAAATCCTCTGGAATATTGTACGAGCGGAATATTCACATTCAGGGTTTCTTATATTTGATTTTTGTGAAAAATATTTGTTGGTTTTGTTTTTAATTTAAAAAGTCTGTGTTTTTACCGGTTTACTCAACACAAATTCCCTCTTGACGTCTTCCTTCCTAAAACACAGCTAGTGAAGACTAGCCAGCAGGAATTGTCCGAGGATCGGATCAGGTCTCTACCTGATGAACTATCTTTTCCAATGCTCAAGGAAGCAGGAAGAACAAGTGTTCTATCAAAACGATGGATACATCTTTGGATGGGTACTACTAATCTTAATTTTGATGCTACAGAAGTGTAAGAGGAGTTAGGAAAATCAGATATTACACGGAAGGAGCGTCAGATACTATGAAACAGGGAAAGGCATAAATATATTAGGTGGGTGGATGCAGTGTTGAAATTGCATAACTCTTTGGCGTTGGATGAATTCAGAATTTGTTTTGATTTGGACAACTCCCATCAAAAGCACATTGATGAATGGCTTGGGTACGTTTTTGCTAGGAAAGTGCAATGGCTAGAGTTGAATTTGTTAGTTGCTCAAGGGTTTCCAGGTGATTACAGTAGAACTTATACTTTTCCCCGGGGACTAGTTGGTCTCAGAAGTGGAAAATCAACAGAAAAACATCCTGCTTCGTCGTTTGATTTCAAGTCCCTAAGAGCGTTGATCTTGAGACGTGTCAACATGACCGAGGAAGTTCTCCAATCCTTCTTGCATAACTGTCCATTACTTGAACGTCTGGTAGTTCATGGTTCTCATGATTTGGTGAACCTTGAAATTCTGGACCATCTCTTGCCTTGAAGCACCTGAAGCTTCACTATTTAACAAGCTTGAAATCTGTCAAAAGTGAGCAGTACAACAAATCTTGTATCACTTAAAATGGCTCAAGCAGAAAGGCTAGTGCTTAAGGATGTTCCCATGCTTCTTGATGTAAACATTACGGGATGGTCAAGGTCATACAACTTTGTAAGAGACGTAGCTGTTTCTTGGCTTTCCAGCTGCCTGTCGAAACTGGAGGTCCTTACCTTATTTGACTTGTCTTCGCCTTCGGATCAGGTCTCCCTGAACTTATATGGCCTATGCTCCTTTCATTATTTTCGAGCATGCTCTTTTTTACACCTGGAACTTTTATTCTAAATATACACTTAACGCATTACCGTTGTTAAAAGGTCCCAAATTTCCTGAATTGCTAAAAACTTCAGTAGAAGGAGATCAAAAAGATATGATCTAAACTTGTATTTTGAATATCTTATGCAGTAATACCACTTTCATCCTTTAGAAGAGCTAGTAGCATGTTTGAATACATATAGAACTTTCACCTTGATTAATGGTTTTGGAGATTCAGGCGATTTCAAATAGTTTTGTACCGTTATGACCTTGCTAAATGAGTATGCTTAGCAACTTCATGCCGTGGATGGACCAAATTTAAAGTTTAAATAAGATCCAAATTGAGGAGTGGTGGAAACATTGGAGGTGCAAATTGTGATTAGTCTTTTGTTTATAATTTGCTTATACTTATTTCTGATTTGCATATTGCTTGTTGATTTTGCCTTTTGGTGTTTTGGTCATCCTAGCCTCATGAGCAGATTCTCGAGCTTCCTCAACTATCGAGTTTGAAGCAGTTGACCTTGCTGGTTTATGCATCGAAAGATCGCGGCCTGATTGGATGTACTTCTTTGATTAAGGCTTCACCCAACTTGGAGAAGTTCGTCTTAAAGGTATGTAATTTTCAGTCAACTTTAACTAAATTTAAAGTTACTGTGATTTGTAATCTCTGCATTTGCTTCTAACTATGGCATTCAGCAACATTGAACTTTGAATATATCAAAAGTTTTGTCTATAGAAGTTTTGATTGGCAGTAATTGATATTCTCCTGAAAATATATCAGGGAAAAATTACCTAATTCTTGATTGAGGAACTCGATATATTTTATTTTCTTCCGTTCACAAGGGGGAAAATGGCACAAGTCTAAAGATTTCAGAAGGCACCTTCCCCAGTCCATTCCCTTCCATTCAGTTTCGATATAGTACTATGATAGATTCTTAAAAGTAACAATACCGTGCTTTTATTCTAGAAAAAACTTTTCTTTCCCACCATTTTTTTCTGTTTTGTATCAACATGGCTTGATGATTATTATCAACCTTTCATGTTTTGCAGTTGCAGTTGTATTCTGATATCAAAAGAAGCAACAGAGAGTTTAAGAAAGCCAAAAATTATCCTCATCAACATCTTAAAGTGGTGAAAATATCCGGATACTATGGTCGGAAAAGTGAAGTTGAACTTATCAATTATTTCTTAGAAAATGCTATAGCCCTTGAGAATATTATAGTCGACCCTCATGAAGAGTTGACGTACCGGTCTCGGTCCATGCATGAAGAAGTAGCAAGAAGTTTTGCTCAAGAACAGCTCGAGGGAAAAATCCCTTCACGTATTAACTTAGTGATTCTTTAGCTTTTATTTTTTGAAAATTGTTTACATTGTGCAGGAGCCTTTTTTTTTTTTGGGGGGGGGGGGGGGGTTTAAGCTTCGGTATTCGTCAATTTATTCCTTAATTTCCATACATGTTGTCATCTTTACAGATTTTGATATACATATGTTCTCACTTCATTGTAAGAACATTGATCTTGAGATGTGTCAATTTTGGCCGTGGAAGTTCTTGGACACTTCTCGAATGTTGGCAATATAAACCAAACTTAAGAGTTTCTATTTATTTATTTACTAGTTTTATTGGAGTCAGAGTTTTAGTAGTTGTGTGATTTAGAAATTTTATTTTATTTGATAATTTTTTTATACAAGTGGTTTCTTTTCAAACAAGTCTGGTGGGTTATAAATACCATATTATTTAGAGTGTTTTTTCAAAAAAGTTTGTAAGATTTTTTATTGTTTTGTGATTTTGTTGACTATTTTAAGATATCAATAATATTTTGTGAGTTATTTATTTCTCTTCTCTTCCACATAAATATTTTGAATATTTGTTTTATTCCTTTAATTCTGTAACACTGCACGCATCAATTATTATTAGAACCCTAAATTTGAGTTCTGCATTGCATAATTGTCCATATCTTGAACGTCTGGCGGTGGATGGCTCTCATGTTTTGGTAAATCTTGAAGTTTCTGGTCCATCTCTTGCCATGAAATACCTTGAGCTTATCAATTAGGTTTGTATTATTTGAACACTTTCAACAACACTCACTTTCACACTAGAAATTCAGTGTCAAGCTCTAGCACATTATAGTGACAAGAACGGCCCATGTTGCCCGAATTGCTTAAATTTCTGCAAAACATATACTTATCTTGAGCATCTTCCACTTTCACCCTTGACAAAAGCTAGTAGCATGATTGGTTCTGTAGTATTAACTATTAAGTTATCTTTCCTGAACCATCACAATACTGCCAAGTAGGGTTGACTCAGCCAATATTGCAATGCTGCCAAGTACGGTTGACTCAGCTAATACTTTGACTAAAAGTAATTCGGACATAGTCGTATTATTTAAAATATTATTTAGAATAATTACAATAGCATTTTTTGTGATGTGATGTATGTGAGATAAAAAAGTGATTAAGAATATAAAAAATTAGATTGAAAAATATGTTTATGATACAAGCAAAATATTATATTATTTGAAAAAATCTTCTATCCAAACATTCCCTTCAATTTTGAAGTAGCTAACTAGCACTTTTTTAATCGAAATGCAATACGTAAAAGCTAATCTAAACATCCATTATTTCTAATTTTTTTCCTACCAAAAGAAAATAAAAGAAATCAAATACTAATAGTGATTGAAAATTCTCAATAAATTTCCCTTCACAATTGATAACAGCTTCTTCCCTCATTGAATTCTCATTGATACTACCACCATACTAGTACTTTACTACAGCCCAAATCGGTCCCTGCAGCAAACGCGTTTTAGTACTAGAAGGAGCAGACCATAAAAGTCTAGAGAACAAAAGGATAAGAAGAATAATTAATAATGACCATCGAGCCCAGTGTCTATGTTTTAATTCTCTACAGGCAACTAAACTTTGGCAGAGCCTGAATGAGTAGACGATGGTGACATTCTTTCTCCATTACTTGACGTCAATCCCGCACTCTATCCAAAAACCTCTCTCAATCTTGGGATTCTTGGCAGCCTTTTTTTTTTTTTTAATTTCCTTATATATTTTAACTTTTTCCACTTTCATCTGATTGGTCTACTAATGAATTCCACTGTTGCTTGCCCATTGCTATAAGCAACCTAGCAAAACTTCCAGGACAAGACCACGGCATTTTCCAGAGTCCAGACTCCACACTATATATTTTATACGTATAAATATAGAAACAGACCATTGTTAAATGATTTCAGTCTTTTGGCTAAAGAAGCAAAAGATATGTCCAGCTCAGATGATGAAAAACTATCCCAGATGATCAGAGACTACATTGAGTTGGATCCATCATCTCCTATTTCTTCTTCAAAATCCCTCCAAGTCGATCAAAAGTCATCGTTCGTGTACTTACAGGTTTGTTTACAGTATCAAGATACTTCTAGTCTTGACATATACCTGCTGTTGCCAAAAAAAAAAAAGGGGGTTTTGTTCCTTTTTTGGCTAATATTAATCGTTTTGTATGATTGGTTTTTTCAGGAAATTCTTGAGCGTGTAACTGTTGCCGAGTCTGAAATTCTTAGAAAAATCTTTTTGTACTGGAAAGATTTAGAGCCCAGCAAGCTAAGAAAATGGGTTGTTATGAATTTGGGAAAGGACTATTACGACGCTAGTCTTTGTAGGACTTCTTGGGTCACAAAATTTAATCGCTCTTCAGGTATTTCCATCACCAAACTTTGTGTGTGTTAATGTGGATTTTCTAGTATGTATAGTCAAGTAATCAAAATGTAAACTAAATTTCACGGAATAATGATATATTCTTCTTTTTCTTATTCTTTCCTTTGTGGGTTGATAGTTTTTGAATTTACAGGTGAATACGAGTACATTGATGTGATGATGAAGAATGATGCTACAAGTGATGGTGCTGTGAGATTGATTGTAGACATTGATTTTAGGTCTCAGTTTGAGCTGGCAAGGCCTACACCAGAATATGAAGAGCTCTCAAATTCTCTGCCTTCAATTTTTGTTGGGACAGAATTAAAACTTGAAAAGATCATCTCTTTGGTTTGTTCAGCTGCAAAAGAGTCTTTAAGAGAAAGGGGTCTTCACGTTCCTCCATGGAGAAAAGCTAGTTACATGCACTCCAAGTGGCTCTCTGAAAATTGCAAAAAGATCTCATTCCCAGAGCTTGGGACAATCTAATTTGGCAACTTTTTTTTTGTGGGTTTGCCAAATTTAGCAAAAGGAATCTGCAGCTATGAAGGATCACTTCATTTAGGGAAGAAAAAGTGGTCCTTTTTGGGCGTCCATACATTTTGTTTGAGTTTTGTAGACTCCCAAACTGTTTTGGCTACAAATGCGGATAAGTTTTTTGTTTATCTAAGGAAAAAGATATTCGAAGATGTTACTAATGCCTAGACCTTGTTTGGAATGTGATCTCTACCAAAAAAAATTTTACGCTTTTTATAAATATATTTTTAATTATACCTTTATCTTGCGTATGTCAAAGTATTACGCTGTATTTTTTCGCAAAAACTCCTGAGTTGTCGAGGATTGCCTTCAGTTTTCACCTTGTTGTACGAAACTACGGCAATCATGTCTTTTACCTACCATATGTCTATCGTGTTCAATGAGTCAGTTTAGATAGTAAAAAAGAAAAAGAAAAGACGTATACTTTGTGTTCCCTTTTTTTTTTTTTGCTGTTTTTTGGATCCAAAATTGTGTTTTTTTTATCCAAAATTGTGCGTTTATCTTTGTGCGTTTTCTATAAAGGAATTACATGCAATGTTTTAAAAATCGGACCGTTAATTGAACCGGTGAAGTGAAAGGGTTGAGATTCAACCGATCGGATCGGTTCAACCTTGGTTCAATGAATTTTTTAAAAAATAATTTATATAAATATATATATGCACAAAATAAGACATGTAATGGACTAATTTAATACTTTACATGATGAAAAGTTTACTATTTTTGAATAACTTGGATTTTTAAAAATAAATTATTTTTTTTGAATTATAAGTTAAAACAAATAAATTTCATCTCAATTTCAATTATATTTACCAAAAAATCTTAAATCCAATCCAAAAATATCACAATATTTTGAAATTATACAAAATTCACGTCTATGAGAATTTAGACATTGTGAACTTAAATTTTAATTTACGTTTTGGGATTTAGAGATTGCAATTTAAAAAAGAAAGTTTGGAGTTCGAAAGAAGTCAAGAGAATCGAAATTAGAAATGCAAACTTGATAAGAAACAAAAAATGAAATAAAAGTAAGTGGTTGTGGCATTAAATAATTTGGGTTAAAAAAAATAATTCTTTTTTAACTTTTTTAATTTAATGGACAAAAATTAAATTAAAAGATGTAAGAAAACATCAATAAATTAAAAATAAAGATGTTTGATTAAAAAGGGAGTGACAAAAGAAAAGAGGATAGAGAGAGAGAATTGAAGATTAAAAAGAAAGAGCCATGAGAGGATGAGATTTTGTAAGAAAAATGGAAAAAAGAAATATGAGTGTTTGTTTTATATAAATAAGTTATAAAAAAAATTAATAAGATGTGATAGTGCAATGGTTACTATATTGGTCTTCTATTATAAAGGTCATGAGTTCAAATCTTGAAAGTTACATTTTGCAAAACGTCAAAAAAAAAAAAAAACTTGAAAATCGGAAAAAAACCGATTCAATCCGATTTCGACGGACGGTTGGACCGGTTTTCTAGCATGATCAACCCTGACATAGAACCGGACCGATGCCATGGCCGGTTTACGGTTCAACTGGTCGAACCGGCCAGTCCGATCCGGTTTTCAAAACATTGATTACATGTCATATTTTCGTCTTCACCTAGTGTGAATTTGAAAGGCTACAGGCCTGAAATATTTCGGCAAAAAATTGATGTGAGTAGTAAGTGTAATACCTTGGTGTACATGATGTCTTCATTGATGACCGTGACAAGAAAGATAATTTGCAATGTGTTTCATGCAACAACTTGACTTGATTTTTCTTCCACATTCAGCAATTTTTCATAAGCTAGAGGTAAGTAGTTAATAACACAATATTTTTTTTTAATAACACAATATATTATGCTAAGTTAGCAGTTATAATCATTCATTTCTATTATTTTCTTTCAAAGAGCATTAATTAGACATAACTGGTTTTGCAAATTATGTCCAAATAAACATAATTTTGAATATTTACATACACTACAGTCCTACATTCTGAATGGTACAAGCAATCAATATCATTAATAGCATATCTAACACCAATGTAGACTATATGTGAGGTAAAAAGGATTGCATTTTTCTGAACTTTTTTTGTTGAAAAATTACTGTAACGATTTGATATATATGAGGTAAAAAGGTGATGGAAAAATGTGTCTATGGAAAACATAGTAATTTTTCTTTGAAAATTTGCAATCCAAACACACCCGAACTCTATCAAACAGATTTTGTAGTTTTGGAGACCGGATTACTTGGCTTCCAAGTTACTAGTTCCTTTGGGAGACATAAATGAACTATTTTGTAATTACGTACTTTTAATTGATGGGAGTATTTTAAAATTCGATCTGTCTAATGGGTGTCCATAAAGCATTCATTAAGATGTATTTCAAGTTTTAGATTTTTAGAAATATAAGATTAATTAAAGAAAGTATATATATGCAAGGAAATTAATTAGGAAAAGTATATAAATACAAGAGAAAGTAATAATTGTTAATGTGTACATATGCATGATACATTGGATGAAATGTAAGTGTGTTAACGAGTGTCCATAAAGCACCGTTAGAAAAACCTTTTAAAATTTAGTAGTTTCGAATTACAAGCTTCATTTTCAACCGGTGATGAACACGTTTCTTCCATCATAATTAGGTTGTAATTCTTTTTGGGTAATGTTCATGTTCTAGTTCACCCACATCATTTTATTGGTGTCTTGTCCTATATTACATTTTCTTTCTTTTACATAACAACACGTCTAACCCTTTCTCCACACTTGGCGTGAGGTTTTTTTTTTTTTTTTTTTTAAATAAATCTGATCTTTATTAACACAGAAAAGAGAAATTACAGAGACCGTGTGACTAACCTACCCTGAAACCGAACATACCCTCACATACGGAGTTGACAACCTATCTAAATGCAAAAGAGACCGAACTTTAACAGGGAGAGCTATTTCACTCCAGAAGCGACCATCCGCCCCTAGATCCGAGGAGGCCAACGCGTCGGCAACCGCATTTGCTTCTCTGAACGTATGAACCAAAGACACCCCCAATTTCGTCACCAAGCATCGAATATGCCTAATCGTGTTACATAACGGCCAGCAAGACGTCATGTCAGAGGACACGAGATGCACTAAAGTACTAGAATCCACCTCCGCTAAGATTCCCGTGAGATTGCTATCCTGGCAATACCGAAGGCCCTCCAGCAGAGCCAACGCCTCTGAGGAGAGAACGTCTTTCTCTCCAAACTCCTTATAAAAGGCAAAAACCAAATTACCCTCAGCCGAGCGCACCACTCCTCCACCCCTTGAACGTCCCCTTACCACACTGGCATCCGTGTTGAGTTTCACCGCCTGCCCTGTAGGTTTTACCCAAGAGAAGGCACGCAGCTGTACCAATTTCCTCTGGACCTTACCGAATTTCACCCATTCACAATCCATGTCCCCTTTAAAAAACTCCAA
Organism: Coffea eugenioides; assembly: GCF_003713205.1. Taxonomy (NCBI): domain Eukaryota; kingdom Viridiplantae; phylum Streptophyta; class Magnoliopsida; order Gentianales; family Rubiaceae; genus Coffea; species Coffea eugenioides. Next base: position 36,423,086 of record NC_040044.1, read on the forward strand.
CTTGAGCAATCCCCCCCTGCCCAACTGCTCGACAAATGCACACACCTGGTCGATTACCTGATCTGGCGACATACTCTTCCCCTCAAAGCGAGCCTTGTTACGGCCCTTCCAAATAAACCACAAGATTAAGAGAGGGAGAATGACACGAATATGATTCTGGGAGACAAACCTGTGAGACAAGAACCAACATGATAACCTCGATGCCACCCCACTCCCGTGGAGTACCAGCCCAAACCGGCGGGAGAAGTGCCGCCAGATCCTGCTCGCCAAAGGACCCGAGGCAAATAGATGGTCTCCCGATTCTGGAGCTTGGCCACAACAGTAACACTTTGACGCTAACCTCAATCCTCTCCCTTGAAGGAGATCATCCAAGGGGAGCCACCCACGCAACAACCTCCACGCCAAGAAAGATACCTTCAGAGGGACCACCGAGCTCCAGACCAATGAGTGAATAATAGATCGATTGTGCGGTGAACGAAGATCGTCCCAAGCTGAAGACACAGTAAAGCTCCCCGACGGTGACGCCGCCCAAATCATCTGGTCTTGCAGATTAGGAAATATACGCAGCTCCATGACCTTCGACACTAAGTGCCCCGGCAGAAGCCGTCTGAGCCACTGCTCATCCCAACCATCAGAAAGGAAAAATTCCCCTACCAACCTGTGAGCCTTAGGGCCTGGCACCAGAGTGGCAAGCGGGACATCCGTACACCACCTGTCCTGCCAGAAGTCAACTAAGCCCTCCCCCAGACACCACCGGATATTCCCCTCTGCAAGATCCCTCACCTCTACCAACCGTCGCCAAACAGGGGACGGGCGGTCAACTGAAACTAGACGAGGATGCCCCCCTCTGACATACTTGACGTGCATAAACTCTGCCCAAATGGAAGCCCGTTCCCGTAACTTCCACCATAGCTTACAAGAGAAAGCCTTTATGACGTCTTCAAAGGAGCGAAACCCCAGACCCCCTTCCTCTACCGGACGGCAAGCCTTATTCCACGCCGCCCAGTGGATCCGCTTGCTGTCAATAGAGCTATCCCACAAAAATGCATTGCACACTCGGCCTAACTGAAGCAGCACCGCCTTCGGCGGTTGTAGCACCTGGAGTAAGTAGACAGGCAGGGAACAAAGAACACTTGGCGTGAGGTTAACTACTATTTTATCGACAAAAGCAACCAATTTGATTCCATCCCCAATTAGCTTAGTCATAATCTTTAGAGCTCGTTTGGATTGAAACTTTTGAGAGTTTTTTTTTTTTTTTTTTGTAATTTTCCAATAACATGTCATGCACCTTTGGCTAACATATCCAAAATTGGTTTTTTTTTTTTTTTGGTTCAAATAAAAAGCAATAACACGCTAGCAAATAGGCCATGGACGAATTAAGTAGGAAAGACATTGAGAGTTTCATAAACATGAGATTGTAAAAGGTACTATACACAAACATAAAAGTTAGAATTAAAACTAGGCAGACATGAGATTCACATGTAGATTGTTTTGACCAGTATAGGCTATGGATCGTGCGTGAGTCACATTACTCAGTATAGAAGCACGTTTTTCTTTTTTCTTTTATGGAGAAAAGAGGAAATTGCAATTTTTTGGAGTTTTGGAAAAAAGTACTATAATGATTTAATGTATGTGAAATAAAAAAGACGATTAAAAAATGTATCAAAAAATATTCTCAAAATTTTTCTACAGAAACTAACAATCCAAATAGGACTTTAGGATAAAAGTGCATTATAGAAATCTAGTAAGAACAGCTTGATCAGGGGCCACAGAGACCTCACTCCCATTTAACTTTAATAATCAAAAAAGGTAGTGCTTTGTTAAAAAAAAAAAAAAAAAAGAGGTAGTGTTTTATCTATAAAGTTAGGGAATCGTGGGATACTAGCATAATTATTAAATCGACTTTGAGCACCGCTTAGAGAGGTGACCAACTCACCGGTTCAATTGTAGGTTAGGCAGTTGAATTGCAGACGGCACAATAGCTATATTATATAATATAACAATATGTCTTAAATTATAAAAATAATATATTTTTAAATTGGTGGTTCAACTGACAGTTCAACTGGTAGCTTTTTCTCAATTTACCAGTTAAACCGTTGGATCATTGACTGATTAATGAATTTGTTGTTTAATCGATCTAATTAGTAATCCAACTCGACCCCATGAATGGTTCACCGAGTTGATCGATTCAACTATCGGATCAGATTTTACAACTATAGATATTGGAACTCAAAGAATTACCTAAGGTCCCTACGTTCTAGAGTCTCAATTTCAACTATTAAAATTATCACTTTTTTTCTCTTAATAATAAGGGAAGGGTGAAATTAAAAAAGTGGAAAGAGAGTAGGAAGATTAGAACTCAGGATTTCTAAGTTCTCAAGTTTCAATCTCAACTGTTACACTATAACGTCCCCGGCATCCACCTGCTTATCTCTATCTACATAACTAGGTGATTTTACTTGATTTTGTTCTCATAATTTTGGAAGACCACCAGCTTGGCCTCCTCAGCCCATAAAAATAGCACATCAATGATGAGAACATGACATTCATCAACATTAAAGCAAGAGGTGCCACCATTTTCCACAAAGAGAAATAAAGAGGTCGTCAAAGAAATAAAACGATGACCATCACTTTCTCAACTCATATTTAATACGACTTGTTCAAGTTCAATCATCAAGCTTTCTAGTTTTAAATCCAGTTATCAAATGCCGTTCAGATGAGGTTAATTTTAACAATACATTTTTGTCCTTTCTAAGTCTAACAAAATTAAGATTGATATTTTTTTTTCTTTCTTTTTTCATGAAGTACACTTGATGAAGATATTTTATGCATCAATCATTACTATGTCGTTTTCGACTAATTGTAAAGTCAATTGCATGGGCACTAAATTCTCCTCCATTCCTTTTTTTTTTTTGTCAAAAAAATTCTCCTCCATTACTTAAATCATTATTATTCGACCTTTCTCAGTAAGTCTGCCCCAAAAGTCTTTCTTTTGATGTACTACTATCTTATCCGTTATCATGATCGATAAGGACAAATTATATCATAAGATTCTAAACCTGGAAATTGTATAATAGTATTGCATATTTTCAAGCACGGTTAAGTACGTGCCATTGTAGAACGTTTTCTGGTGATCAAAATCTTCCGAATAGATAGGCTGATAGGATTGAGAAATTTGATTTTCTAAATCTAATGAATTAAGTAAGCTGATAGGATTGAGAAATTTGACAAAAGATTTGAAATCCTCTAAAATTCCTTTTATTGTTTACATTATTTAGAATATATTTATATTTATAAATTATCAATTATTCTAACATTTAAAAAATATTTTAATTGTTGATGCATTACAAACTCAAATGCCTGTTAAGAAATTCAAACGATTAGAGCGATTTTATCAAATCTAGACCTGTCAATCGGGCCTAATGAGCCGAACTTTCATAAGTTCAAACTCAACTCATTTAATTTGAAACATTTTCGCGCTTCAGGTTATGAGTTTCGGGTTCATAAATGTGAACCTCATACTCAACTCACATAATATTTGAGTTATGAGCCTTAATCGGGCGTAACCTAAGTTCACTTATTACTCCTTAATTTTTTAAATATAATTACTATAACTATTGAGTTGTAAAACTAATATAACATTTATAAGAATATAATATTAAAACTAAATATGAACAAATAATAGTTCTTAAAAAGTATATAAACCAAAAATTTTTCAACAATATTTATATTTAATTCGTTCAAAATGAATGAAAAATAGTAATAAAACATGCGATCATAAGCCAATACATCTTTAAAAGTTGAAACTTTTTTTATAATCTTGTGATTTAAATCCAAATATGTTTTGATGATTTGTGTTTGTAAACCAAAAAGAAATTAACCAATATTATGCCAACACAAAAATTTACTCAACTAATAAGAAAAGTTAGTTATGTATTACTAATATTGGCTCTCAAGAAAACTCATGTAAGAGTCTTTAGATGTATTTTGTATTTTATAATTTATATATATTTAGTATTTAGTAATAATATATTTGGATATATAATTATACATAATATCAAAATATAAATATTATATATATAGGTAATTAAAGGGCCGGACCTATATCGGGTTTAAGTCTAATAAGGCTCAAACTCGGCTTATATTTAATTCGGGCCTAATTTTTAGGCTCAAACTTAGACCGGCTCATTAAAAGGTCGGGCTCATCGGATTTTTTGTCTGGTCGAACGAGTCGAGCTTGGGCTGGCCCACCCCTATTGATAGTCCTAATCAAATCATTCATCAAATTACTCAATTCAAACGAAACCCAATAGATTTGCGAGAACTAATAAAAGAAACCAATACTTGAAAGAAAAAAAGAAAGAAAGAAACCCAACGATGTTGTTTAGGTGCACCACGCACCCGTATGGATTTAGAACAATTCTTATAGAGAGGCGCATTGATGGGAAAGGCTTGAAGCCGTGATCTCTTACCCCACAATTAATGTGGTGGCCAACTCCTCTAGTGGGAGTTGGTTCTGTGTTAGTTGCTTGATTGATTGGTAGATTCTTGCTTTTGTGTTTGAGTTCTTGCCCATCATACCCACCCTGTTGCTTACTGCTAATAAAAGGGGTGTTTTGCTAGGGGGAAAAATCTTGAAAAAAAATATATATATCTCTCAATTCTTATCGGAGTAGAAAACAGATACTTACATGGCTATGATGGTAAAGTCTCAAAATTCAACACAATTACACTATGGGCAAATACAGACATCCATACATTAGTATCCGCTATTATAGAGTTGCTGTGAAATATACCGTTCCTTATGTACGTTTTACAATTGGGATAATTGCAGAAACCTCCCTTGAGGTTTCTAACACTTGCACTAACCTACTCTGTGATTTGAAAAATTGCACTGACCTCCCCTAAACTTACTAAGCCTTTGCAAATTCAGTCCAAATGATTAAAATATGGGATAATTGCAGAAACCTCCCCTGAGGTTTCTGACACTTGCACTGACCTCCGTTCTAGGTTTAGAAATGGCATTCAGCACTCCTGAACAGGAACAATTCGTTGCAGAAACCTCCCCTGAGGCTTGATGTGCCATTAAAAAATTATTTGTGGAAGTGAGATAAGAAATTTCTTCCAATTTTGCCCTGATCTTGCTTGACAATTAGTATTAACAAGGGAGGGGCAAAGGCATTAAGGATCAAGCAAGTTCAGGGGATATAAATGCAACATATTTTTCATTCCAATATCTAGCTTGGTTTGATGAGTGTTTCGGAATTAAATGCAATTAAATTTCAAAATTACCCATGATATAATAATTCTTATAAAACAAAAGAATTACACATACGACAAATTAACATCTCCATAATTGTAACTACAATAGTTATTAACTTTTTTGATAAAATATAAGAAAATCATAAACCATAACAAAAATTAATACTAGAAAATAAATATAGTGGCTGTATTAATAAGGAGTAAATTCCCAAAAAGAGAGAGTTTTTAAACTAACTTTCTAAAGGATGAAGATTTTTGAGTCTCTTCCCAAAGGGTGAAAAACGCATCGAAGGAATGTGTTCTTCCAAATAAAAATGTAACTTTCAAATACGTTATTTTAATTTTCATAAATTTGTTTAAATATGAAAAATTAGTTAAATAACGCATAACATACCAGCTCTTTATGGGAAACTGACAGGTTTTGTAGTATATTTTATACCAGTTCTTTATGGAAAACATACCAGCTCTTTATGGGAAAAATTGGTTAAATAGCGCCCAAAGGATAACTAGTATGTTTTGTATTTAATATAAATTAAATATGTGAAAGTTAAAAAAAAAATTGCCCATAACATACCAGTTTTTTATGGAAAACTGGCAGGTTTTATATTTAATGCGCTATTTAACCAATTTCGTTGGCCTGTGGAGCTAATTAACCAATTAGCTCATTAACTAATTAGATAATTAGATAAACAGAAATTAGTTAATTAATTAATTAGATAATTGGTTAGTTAATTAGTTAATTAATTAATTAGATAATTAATTAGTTAATTAGTTAAGCAGTTAATTAGTTAATTAGTTTAACATGCAAATAGTTTGTTAGTTTCAGACAGACAACAGCTTTAGTTAATTAGTTAATTAGATAATTAGTTAATTAGATAAACAGAAATTAGTTAATTAATTAATTAATTAGATAATTAGTTAATTAGTTAATAGTTAATTAGATAATAGTTAATTAGATAATTAGTTAATAGTTAATTAGTTAATTAGTTTAACTATGCAGAAATAGTTTGATTAGTTAATTAGATAATTACATAAATAGAAATTAGTTAATTAGATAATTAGTTAGTTAATTAGTTAAGCAGTTAATTAGTTAATTAGTTTAACATGCAAATAGTTTGTTAGTTTCGGACAGACAACAGTTTTAGTTAATTAGTTAATTAGATAATTAGTTAATTAGATAAACAGAAATTAGTTAATTAATTAATTAGATAATTAGTTAATAGTTAATAGTTAATTAGATAATTAGTTAATAGTTAATTAGTTAATTTAGTTTAACTATGTTGAAATAGTTTGATTAGTTAATTAGTTAATTAGTTAATTAGATAATTAGATAATTAGTTAATTAATTTAACTATGCAGAAATAGTTTGATTAGTTTAATTTGTTTAACAAATTAAACCTTGGTTTTGATGAAAGTACTCAAACCTTTCATCTAGTAAAGTCAAATACAATTGGAGGTACTCTAGTAAATTCACACACTTTTACCTTTTAAATTGGCTTCAACTTTTTCTAGGGGAGGTTAATGCTATTTCAAAATTGATAGGGGAGATCAGTGCAAATGTCAGAAATCTCAGGGGAGGTTTCTGCAATTTTCCCTTAAAATATTGTTTTAGGGAGTGAAATTAGAATTTGCCCTTTGTGCTACATGTCTAATGAATGACAAAGTACTACAAATCAATTAACAATTAATAAACTTTAAGGGGTGTAGTTTATGGGCAAATACGCATTACCCATTTAAAATACCGGATCTTTATGGATATTTTACTTTCAAACATTTAATTTATGATAATATATCAATGTTTGTAAGTAAAATTCAAAAAGTGTTACAGTAATATTCTTACAAAAAGGAAACCAGTAGGCTATCTATTTAATATAAATTAAATATTTTTTAAAAAAAGAAATGGCCTATAAAGTATTAATTCTTTATGGCTTTCATCCAATAGATAAGTAAAGTATTGGCTCTTTATGGGCATTTTATTCTGAATCATTTAATTTATGTTAAAAACATAAATGTTTGTAACTAAAATTGCAAAAGTGTTACATTAATATTTTTATGGAAGAAAAACTGGTAGGTTTTGTATTTAACAAAAATATGAGACTTTGTAGGCTTTGTACTATAACAAAAAACTGGTAGGCTTTGTACTAACGGTACTTTTTAGTAAAATGCCCTTTCGTAAAAATCTGAGAGTACAAAACGGAAGGGCATTTTACTAAAATTTATGTTAAATACAAATCTTGTAGGCTTTGTACTATAAGATTTTGTGCAATGGAAATATAGGCTTTTTGAATTTTACTAAAAGTTAATATGAGACTTTGTAGGCTTTGTACTATAACAAAAAACTGGTAGGCTTTGTACTAACGAGACTTTTTAGTAAAATGTCCTTTCGTAAAAATATGAGAGTACAAAACGGAAGGGCATTTTACTAAAATTTATGTTAAATACAAATCTTGTAGGCTTTGTACTATAAGATTTTGTGCAATGGAAATATAGGCTTTTTGAATTTTACTAAAAGTTTTTGTTAAATACAAAACCTACCAGTTTCCCTTCCGTAAAAATATTAATGTAACACTTTTTCAATTTTAGTTACAAACATTTATGTATTTAACATAAATTAAATGATTAAAAATAAAATGCGCATAAAGAGCCAAAACTTTACTCATCTAATGGATGAAAGCCACAAAGAATTAATACTTTATGGGCCATTTCTTTTTTTTTTTAAATATTTAATTTATATTAAATAGATAACTTACCGATTTCCTTTTTGTAAGAATATTACTGTAACACTTTTTGAATTTTACTTACAAACATTGATATATTTATCATACATTAAATGTTTGAAAGTAAAATATCCATAAAGAGCCGGTATTTTAAATGGTTAATGCGTATTTGCCCATAAACTACACTCTTTAAAGTTTATTAATTGTTAATTGATTTGTAGTACTTTGTCATTCATTAAACATGTAGCACAAAGGGGAAATATGGTACAAAATTCTAATTTCACTCCTTAAAATAATATTTTAATCATTTGGACTGAATTTGCAAAGGATTAGTAAGTTCAGGGGAGGTCAGTGCAATTTTTCAAATCACAGGGAAGGTCAGTGCAAGTGTTAGAAACCTCAGGGGAGGTTTCTGCAATTATCCCTTTACAATTTTAAAAGAAACTTTAAATGAACAAATTAGCCAAGTAGTGATTATTAAAGAGAAGAGTGTCACTGAATTTGACAAGGTCTTCTGATTGATTTGAGTACAAAATTTACTTTAGAGAGAGAGAGAATCAATGGGCCCAAATGAGGCCGAAACTCCCAATTTATTTGCAACTTTTCAAGCAATTCTTTTTTTAGAATCATCAAGACTTAGGGTACATGCGATGGAATTGAAATCTAAAATATGGAATGTGAAATCTAGACTTGTTAAGCTATTGATTTATTAAATACTGAAATCTTAATATTTGATTGTATTCTACATTAAGTAATAAGTGAACTGTTTTTCATTTATTTTTGGAATAAGTTTTGCTTAGAAAATATAGAACCACTTAATTAATTAAGATATTTTATTTTTTTTTATCAAACATGTCAGAACATATTAAGGTTTGAACTCACTAAATTTAAGTATTAAATTTTGCCAAACAATGCCTAAATTAAAATGGTATCCTACTGATGATAAGTATTTCATCATACTTCAATGACATGCCTTGGTCCATGCCTCCAGAGTAAAAAGCGAAAAATTAATTCACAAACAACCAGGAGAGCATATTGATTCACAAAGAAGGCTTAAATCAAATTTTTAACTATTATTATATGGATACATTTTTCAATTATTTTTTCGGAAGTAATCTTCAATTATACGAAAATGTTAAACTGTAATTGGATGTTTTTCATCGTCATCAAAAAATGTAAATGAAAAAATAGAAAAATATTTCTTTATGCATTAAGAAAACTTTGGCCAATTGCAAAGGCTTGAATAGCAACACACTTTTTCTATTCCTTCTTTTTTTTTTTTGAGTAAAACTAATCCTTTCTTACGAGACGTTGACTTACAAATAATCTTGCTATAGTTTATGTTAAATGGTGTCCAAGAGCAAAGGAATTCACCCAACAAATTGAAATCAGCTTGAGAGTATCTGCTTAACTAGTGTTTAAGTAAATTCTAATCACCACTTAGAAGTCAAATACTTTTCTTTTTTTGGATAAATGGATGTCAATCTACCCATTTAGGGGTTAAAGAAAGCCAAAGCATCACGTCCAAGCGATCCTTGAACTTGGGGCACTGATGGTTTCCGGCATAACTGTTTTCAAATAGTTATGTTCAAAACAACAAAATGCAAGTTGGTTTATTCAGTATGTAAATAATTTTTAACTTTAGATAAACATAAAAAAAATTTTATATAAATTTCACATATAATGTTAAAAATGATATACATCGCATGATTTGAATTGTACTCCCTTCATCCCAATATTAAAATGGCTTTTTGAAAATTCAACTTTTTATAAAAATATAGTAATCATTATATCTAAATAATGTATCATTAGTGAATTTACATATGTATTCTTTGGATTCAAAATATTTTCTTATTAAAGGTGCATTGAAATTTTAAAAAAAATTATTTTTTTAAACGTTAAGATTGAAAAGCATCTGTTTCAATAAAGTAAAAATATAACATTAATAATACGGCGTTCGAGTTTTTTTTTTTTTTTTCCAATATGGACCTTTAATCTTGAGTACGGTTAACCTGCAAACGTCTTGCCCCTCATTCGCGATTCCTTAGTACGGCATCATTTCTCCGTAGTCTTTTTATTTTATTTTTTAAGGAAATCATTGCTCCGTAGTCTACTCTTCTAGCTTTAGCCAAAATATTCTTCGGATTTTGAAGCTCCAAACCTTCGCCGGTGTCGTCAGTCACAGTCGTGCCAGTTTAATGATTTCAACAGTTTCAACGCTTGCTTCCCATAGGGCAGACAGTGCTATTCTCAGAAGCTCTGCAGTATCTTCAGAGCAAAAAAACAAAAATCTAGGGTAGAGATTTGCCCGAAAAGAAGACTAAATACAGTAAACTTTTGGAGTTCACTATGTAGCAAAAAAAAAAAAGAACAAAAACAAAAACTAGAGGTAAGATATATCTTCTCAATCTTTTTGCTTTTTAACTTCACTGTGAAAAGTTTGGAAAGAGAGGAAGATATCTCATCTCAAGACTAGTACAAGTTATCAACCTATCGGCACATTTTTGGCCTTTTAACTTTTACTATTAATTCATTTCTTTTGTAAAATTGAGTTTGAAAATTTTGATTACGTATCAGGACTTTTTAAATGATATACAAAGTGGGCTGATTTATTATTCATCATTAAATTTCTAGAAATGTTTACACAGTTGTGTTAGGACAAAATTATGTTCACATATGTTTACATAGTATCATCTTCCAAGACAAAATGATACGCTTCAATCGTGTCCACGTAGCGTTCTTCAATCATGTCCACATAGTGTCAGGACGAAATTGGAGCATGATAGTTGTCATTCAACAAAATGACCAACTTAGAAAAGAAAAAACTTAACCATTGAATTTTGGCTCATTAGTCACGAGAAAATGATTAAATTTTTCTTTGAACTGTAAGTTAGGGATTTGAACCCTATCTGCAATCAAAAAAATTTTAAAAAGGTGTCAGAACGTCTCTTTGTCTTTTTGGTCTAGTCAGGTCTGTATCTCTCTCCCTGCAGAATAGAATAGATTAGATTATATAAATATAATCTTTCCCTCCTTATAGAATATGATAGATAAATTATACAAATGTTATCGTTATCGAAAAAAAAGAAAAGAAAAAACTTGCACTACTTTTGAGAAACACAAGGGCGTGAAAATTATTTTGCAAATCTCCTACTTCATAGCCAAAGGAGGAACAAAGCCAGAATATCTTAAAATATCGCAATTCTATCTGGTCACACATCCTGTACTTTGAACTTGTAAAGCCGCATTTCTATCTAGTTACATCCTGCTCATTTTCTTGGCTTTTAATTGGTTTTTTTTTTCTTTTAGAAGTGTTTAAAGTAAATTATTATTAAGAGAGTTGTTTAAACTATTTGAAAAAAAAAACTTATCTTTCTTGGAAAAGAAAATATGAAAAAGCAGCTTCACGGGTATCCATCTCACAAACTTTGCGCAGAAATATAGCTTGTCGGGTCCATATCTTTTTTTTTTTTTGTCGGGTCCATATCTTGAGCAATCTGAATATTTTACTCTTAAAACAGATATTCTCTTACCAATACAAGTGACATAGTACTCTCTCCTTTTTTTAAAAAAAAAAAAAATTCAACAGAAAAGGGATAAGATTTAAAAAGCTTGAGGTGGAGTACTATCCCTATCTCTTAGTTCATTGGGCAAATTACATTTTACTCCCACGTGGTTTAACATTTTTTTACATAATTTTCCTGTGATTTCAAAAATTATACATAATTTTCTCATGATTTAGATTAAAGTGTCAAAGTGATGGAAATAATCATTCGTAATGGAATACTACTACTCCTTTAGATGCATCCAAGAACAGGACCTCATGTGTGAAAATCGAGTAACATAAAGAAATGGTGAAAACTGAAAACGCATTGACCATACTTATGAACAATATCAAGTGCATGAAACAGGCTTATGTACAAGAAAAACCACAAGCACATGTATTGCATTTATTGTTTCATCATTCTAGTTTATTACAATATCACACGATTATAAAAATCAAATAAAGAAGTGTATCCACTCTTAATCTTAATTTCCATCGTGTTCTGCCATATCAATTTAGTAGCATGTATTCATGCCATTACACAAAAGAAATATATATAATGTTTAAGCGAGATCCCTGCTTTATTAATCATGTAGCAGAGATTTTTCTTTAGCGAAACTCTTCAAGGGGATGTAGGAGGACGATACAGAGGAATGGCATCGAATTTCATCAATCCTTTGTTGCAGTCATCGCCATTTCCCTCTCCGCTAGCAAAGTAGTTAGGGCTGATCTTAGTTAGCACGTACGAGAATCCATCTCCACCTCCTTGATTAGGTCCTGCCAATAGAGTTGCGTGGCTAAAATCGCATGTTAGGAAGCTGTATAGGTTTGGTAGCAGGTACACGCTGTGAGGCTTCACGGTGTCGCTAGGAGGAGGATACTTGAACACTGATGCACCACCAACAACAATTAAGGTTAGACCAAAATAATTTAGAACTTTTACATTCTATTGAGTGCTTAATCACGTTTGCTCTAGATTTCACAAAATCTGATTATAGATAGTGATCGTAGAGAATAATCAGAATCAGTTAAAGTTACTCTTGGTTGGTATTTTTTGGAATTTTAACCTTTTTAGCTATTAAAAAACCTAAAACTTCGGTACTAAAAGCAAAACGTGAACATCAAGAAAATTTGGTTATTCAAATTAGAATCTATATATAGTCAAGAAAAACAATCAATCGAGAACAAGCTTAATAACATTCCAAGGTGATTAATTTATCTCAATATTGCTAGTAGATTTGGAATATCCACTCCAAATTATCCAATTACCTGCCTAGACTAGAATTAGAAACAAGTGTACGAAAATTGAATTGAATCAGATTTCCTAACTCAGCTCAGACGTTAGTCTAGCCTTTGTATCTAGCTATGAAAATTTCGAATGATAATACAATGCTAACCTAGTATGTCACCGCGGAAAAAGGCACCGTGGTTGAAGGCCCACTCAGTGTAATTGTAGCCATAACGCCATCCCTCGGATCCTCCAACAACAACTGTTTCAGCTTGGCTAATTGCCAAGGTGGCTCCTAAGGTTAGGAGGAGGACAAGCAATCCTTTACCAAAGCTGATGGCCATCTCTATTGTATGTATTGGGATCAAATGCAGGTAGAAAAGATAAGATATGGGTAGTTGGATGATATGAATTTGGGATGTTGTAGTTGGGTTTATATAGACGTTCCTGGCAAGCTGATCCAAATCTTGTTAACTGGTTCTCAAAATGAAAAAAATTTCCAAATGCTGACTAAAATGAACATGTACAAGATCATTTTTCCAGTTTTCTTGGGTGATGTTTGAAAATCATACAACAAAATTCTACATTTCCATGCCTTTGACCGCAGAATGGCTTCAAGGTTGCATACGTTGCAAGACTTGTGAAGTCCCAAAGGGTGGGCGTAAAATGTAATAGTGTTGGTCGACGAGGAAAATGTAAGAGCCAGGGTGACTAAGTTTTTTCAAAGGCGAAAAACGATAATGTTCCTATGATTATGACGAGCCCCGGAAGTCAGTAAAAGGCAACAGAAGTTTGGGTTGGTACGCACCGGAATTTCACACGAAGCTCTGAAACGGTCCGGTGCATCAAATTATAGGCATTTTCTTTTTCCTCATTGGCCAGGCAATCGAAAAAAGAAGTGCATTTGGAAAACTTTTTTAACAGAAAAATCTTTGTTTTTTTTTTCTTATGGTAGAAAACAGAATACTTTATTAATTCCAACAAAATCAAAATGGCTTTCTAGATTGATGGACACAAAACAATAATCAAGCGTAAACCCGTAAGAAAATGTTCAAGAAATTGATATACGAGGTAAAGGGAAATTTTCTATGTTGATGATGAAACAAGCTGCGACTGCTCACCATATACAAACGGAATTGAGGCTACTGACAATATATGAAACACGAGGCTATGCACTTACTAAGCCCTATGCGACTAACTTACAAACTGACTAAGACTAGCACTAATACATCCTGGAATGGAATTGAAGCCGCGTGGCCATTATACTAACTAAATAATATAATTCTCACTACTAACCAAATAACGTTAACTTGGTTTAATTTCTCTACATAGATGCTTATGTTGTCTATTAGGTTTTCTTGCCTCCAATTTTCTTCTATCTTGAAAATGAAGGATAAGGGCATCAAGGAAATGTGACACCAAGCACTAGATCAATTTCAGGGTGAGAAAATTAAAACCTTTGATCATTGGCTATGTTCATACCCTATAATTGCATCTTTTATCCAAAATGGAGATTATACATCACTTCATGTACAACAGTTCAAGAAACGGAGAACAACGACAAAAAGAAACAAAAAATAAACAACAGTTCAGGAAATGGAGAACAACGACAAAAAGAAAAAAAAAGTAAAAATGGGAAAAAAAAGGCATAATAAATGATTATTGATAGGTGCGGGGTGTGTATTGATAGGGTATAATTTGTTAGTAAATTTATTATTGATTTCCCCTTCTATCCCTGACAAATATTGTGTTAATTGCTGATATTTACTCATATTTGGTATTTGGAATCAATTTCAGGAGTGAAGCAGAAAATTACCAAAAAGGAGGGACTTGTATGGAAAAATGCAGACTTCTAAGGGCTTCAACCTTTAGGTCCTTGAGTTGGTGGGGACCACAAGCTAGTGCAAGGCATTTAGTCATTTGGGCTTTTCAAAGAAAGCAACGTAGAGAGACTTGGAACAACAAGTACTTGGGAGGCTTTGTCCACATGTGCGGGGACCACGGATAAGAAGCATGAGTCATCTGGACTCTAGGAAAAGAAACGTACAAGACTTTGAATTTGGTGTGGGGACCACTAGAGATAGCATTAGACTTCCTTTTGGCTTTAAAAAGGGAGACAAACGTGCAGAGAACTCTTATCAATCAATAGTTTTAGTTTAGACAGTTTTTAGCATAGTTTTAGTTTCGTTTCTTTCTTGGCTCTTTTGATGGCCTGGACCTCAATGAAATTACTTGAAGATTTTCTCATGAGGCGTGGCTAAGTTTGTCTGGCCAAGAACAACGAAGGACTTGGTTCTACTAAATTTGTGAGATCGAATTAGTTTTTATTTATTTTCATTATTCACTGGTATTTGTCTATCTTCTGCTTTATGTTCATATGGTTGTTTTATTATTCGATTATCCAGGGCCCGGATTCTAGATTAATTCAATAACCTGAAGCCAATTAGGATAGTTAAATCCGTAATTGTTTAATTATTCTAAACTGGTGGCAACTGGCATGATTGGGTTTGTGTCAGGGAGATAGGCAGGCTAACTTAAAGAGACCCTCGTAGCGTGTTAATTGGTTAGAATTAGGCTCTTCTAATTATTCATGCAATTAGGGAATTGAACTTCTATGGTCGTACCTAGGGTTATTTCCTGATTAGAGAAATAGTCAACGGTCGTACCTTGGCTATCGACAAATTGAGGAAGAGTTGGTTGTTTATCGCGTGTATGACAACTATAACTAATTTATCAGATAGTAACTGGAATAATCCTTGCATCTGTGATCGAATTAAGTGAACCATCTCCGAAGTTGTCTCTTGGCTAGAGTTCGTCCATTATTATTTTTATTGTGATAATTAGTTATTTGAGTTGTAGTTATTTTATTTTAATTAATTTATTCCAAGTAATTTAGTTACTATCATTTTCAAAACCCCCCATATCTGGAACTTGAGAAGAAATTAAATTATCCCCAGTCCCTGTGGATTCGACCCTGCTTACCGCTATATACAGAATTTGTATTTTATTTAAGCAGGTATTTATTATTGCACAGGTTTGACGCCTGTCATGTATATAAAAATATACTCTTGCTTCGTTGCAAATTTTAAATTTATAAATTTATAAATACCCCACACACAACTACAAATATACAGGTCGTATTTGAATATAGAATATTAAGAGTCGAGTCTACAGGGAAGATGGATAATTACTGGTATTACTAAAGCTTCTCTATTATTTAGACTATCAACAAATTAAAACTAATAAACTTATGTTACTAATGGGCAGAAAAATACAAATGAAGTTTCCCATGTAATGGAATCTCTATTTACTCATGTTAGTGCTACTTCCTGACTAATTGAGTATCAAAATATTGGTTAATTTATGGCGTAATTTCCTAATGCTCGTGATACCCACTTTCACAGGTGTATCAACTATATCTATGACTAATTCATACCTATTTTCGTGGTTATGAAATTAACTACAAACTCATTTGCTTCTATTAAATTACATGGAACAAGCCATCAATGCTACAAAGAGCAAGGGTGATTAAGTCTCTACAGAGACGAAAAATATGGTTATGGTACTATTTTTGGGACAAGCTCGGAAGTCAGTTAAAACAACTGAGTTTGAATTTCACGAAGTTTTGAAATGGTCCATCAAAGGCATTTTCTTTTGGCCAGACAGTCGAGAATGGGAGTGCATCTGGAAAATTCTACACCAACAAAATCTTTGCCATTTTTTCTTTGCAGAAAACGAAATACTTTATTGATTCCAACAAAATCAAAATGGTCTTCTAGATAATTATGTTGCCGATTTGGTTTGCTTGCCTCCAATTTTTCTTCTATCTTGAAAAGGAAGGATAAGGAAATTCGACACCAAACGCTGAATCAATTGCTTGGTGAGAAATAAAGACCTTTGATCATGGGATATGTTCAATTTGTTACTTGCGTAAATGTGGGAAAATGGAGAATATACATCTCTTGATCATAATCCAAAACGCAGATTATACATCTCTTTATGTTCAACGACCCAGGAAACTAGAGACAAAAAAAAAAAGGGGAGGAAAGCAACAGACTCTTAAAAGACATAAATAAATCATGATTATAGAAGTTGAGCAAGTATAAGTGTATAACTACCATTACAAAAGTAAAGTTTTTCTTTTTTCTTTTAAATAAAAATTAAAAAGAAATGGTTGAAAAGGTATAATATGAAGACATTAGATACGTATTGGTTGTATATTGTTGACGCGTATCCAAATGCATGTGGTTATGCATCTGTGTGGAAAATCCTATATTTTGGACATGTGAAAATTTATGGAGTTTATTTTCAGCTTCTCAATGAATAATTCTTGCATATTTGAACCTTTCAAGTTCCAACTATCAGTGATCACTTGTTTGCAGCATTTCAGTAAATCTTTCCTTGCTTAATAAGCAAAAAAGACAAAAAAGAAGGGGGGGGGGGGGGGTGTCCAGGATGTTTATTATGTGTTTGTATTGTTTAAAAATTTTCAACTTTTCAGGGAAAAAAAAAACAGAACTTTCAGGGTCCTCAACCAAGCGGACTTTGTGAGCAAGTCAAGTTGGCAAATTAACCTAAGTCCTCCTTTGTTATCCTATTCCTCAATGTTTGCTTTTCGGGCTCCCGTATAGTTCGACATAAAGTAC
The DNA here is from genome assembly GCF_003713205.1 of Coffea eugenioides. NCBI lineage: Eukaryota > Viridiplantae > Streptophyta > Magnoliopsida > Gentianales > Rubiaceae > Coffea > Coffea eugenioides. Next base: position 36,440,483 of record NC_040044.1, read on the forward strand.
CCAGTTTTACTTTGACTCCCCATCTCCTCCAGTCAGCCATTACCGCCCCACATCAGCGTCCTCCATCCCAACAGCCCAATCTATGATTGTGCGAGGTAATTAATAAATTGTAAACAGTTTGTGTCCTGTTCTGTTGTCAGTCTTGTGCCACCCTTAACTCATAAGTTTATTCAGGTTGAAATTTTTTTTGGGACAATTCAATCTTGATTGCATCGAGAAGTAAAAAAGATCTCGATTGTATCTATTCATTTTCCTGTTACTTCTTGTTTTTTCTGGAGGAATTGATTTTGGTACAAAGGGGTACCTTATATTTCTGGTTGTTTTCAAATCTTGATCTTTTGTTATCCATTGTAGTATAGGATAATATCAGAAACCTCGCATGAAGTTTCTCTTAATAACACTTTTAATATTTTTGAGATTTTCAAAATATCACTTACTTTCTTCCTCTTCTACAGAAGGGAAAGGTAAGGGGGTTGTTGAAAAAGGAGGAGTGAGAGGAGGGAGGCTGCCAAGGGAGACGGAGGGAAAAGAAGGAAGAGGAAGAAGGAGAAAAAGGAGGAAGGAAGGAAAGAGAGAAAGGGAAAAAGGGAGGACAGAGGAGGAGGGAGAGGCAGAGGTGGCGGTGGAGGAGGGATGGTGGGTGGTGGGTAGAAAAAGAAAGAGGTGATAGAATTTATTAATTATATTTGTATTTTTTGTTAGGTATATTTGAAATTGTTTGTATTTGGAGTGTTTTTAGATTGTGTTACTTTAGATTTCAAAAATAAAAACCTATATTCTAAAAATTCTCTAATCAAAGCATAGACTATATTCAAAACTAGGAATTGTGAGACACTAGAGCTAACCAAATTACCTAATTAAATTACTTTCTTATTATTCTGACAATTGGGGGCACCTCCTTTGATGTTTGAAAAATTATAAATTTATTTTCTTTGATATTATGAAAAGACTATTTCTGGCCTTCACACAATCTACAAACCCTAAATGAAAATTCGGTTTAAAAAATAATAAATAAAACTCTTTCACACTAATACCTTTTTATCCGAAAATTCTAAACTCGTCTCACACAGTACATGGAATTCTTGATCAGTTCAATAAAGAGCTAACCATCCACTACGGATGCATTTGTTTAAAGGAGTTGCTTTACAAATTACTTTAAAAAGAAAAATGATGCTCAAGCAGCCGATCGAAAAGGATGCTTCAAAGCATGGCTCCAATTTGTGTACCACGAAATTCTTTATCTAAACGGGTAACGATGGCATTTAAATTCTTTTATCCAATTTCGTTAGTTTTTTTGTGCTTACATCATCAATTATTACAAAAATATAATTTTTAAGAAAGGTTTATGTAATCTTTTAAACCTCAAAGAAGTGGCTGTAATTCTCAAAAACCCACAGGAGAGGTTTCTTAAGTCATTCCTTCTTATTAATTAACATCCATATAACTAGTGATTTTGTTCACATAATTTTAGAGGACCACCAACTTGGTCTCCTCCACCGATAAAATTAACCGAAATGATGAGTATGTAACATTCATCAACATCAAGAGGAGAAGCCACCATTTTCTGCAAGAGGAATAAAGAGGTCGATAAAGAAATGAAAAACATGACCATCTCTTTCTAAACTGATATTTAATACAATTTGTTCATGTTAAAACACTCACAAATATATAAGGGGGAGACAAATGTACGCCGTAATTAATAAAATATGTGTGAGAAAAGATAAATAAATCAATCACATATCATTAATCACACAGAATAATTAATAATACCCTCAACCTTTCACTTTTTAACTGACCATAATAATAAGACTCCTCATTTGTAGATTATATGTGTTGTTTGACAGCTATAAGAAATTACTTAATAAAATACTAATTTTTAAACAATAAAACTACCATAATTTGATTTAAATAAAACTATGAAAAACTCAATTTGATTAAAATACTGCTATACAATAATATTGCAACTTTTTTTTTTAAAACTTGAACTTCGTTTTGGTCCTTTCCAGAAAAATCAAGATAAATTATTTTTTCTATTTAGATTTTAGCACTTAGTTACAGTACTAAACCGGGGATTATGAAGCACACTTGATGAATATACTTTATGCATCAATCGTTACTCTATTGTTTTCAACTAGTTTTAAAGTCAATTGCATGGGTACTAAATTCTCCACCATTAATTAAATCTTAGTCGTCCTTTCATAGGTCTTCACCAAAAGTCTTTACGTCTTATCTGTTATCATGGTCGATAAGGACAAATTATATCAGAAGATTCTAAGTTGTATACTGGTACTGTAAGCCCCCACGGGGTAACTTGGACGGTGTGCTCCCCTTCTTTAGGGTATGGCCACTTACCTGGCAACCAGGGTTCGAGTCCCGTGGCTTACATCTTCGGTGTGGAGTGGGGCCTCCTCTCCCGGAGCACAGGGGGATTAGTCGGGCCCCGTAAGGATTGATCCAGACACCCCCTATGTCGACAAAAAAAATATATATATATATAATGGTACTGTATATTTTCAAATGCATAAGTACGTGCACATTATTTAACTTTTTTTGGTGATTAAAATCCTCTGAATCTCAGTAATGATTTTGTAATTCTAATGAGTAACTAGAAATGCGGAAACTAATAACAAAGGCAATGTTAGATTTCTCTTTTTTTTATTATTGGCTTTTTATTTTTTTTGGCTCAAAAGAAAAGAAACCAATAGTAAAAAAAGCGAAATCTAACATTGCCTTTGTTTTTAGCGTTTTTGTATTCGTCAGCAGCTTGATTGGCAGTTTCTTGCATATTTTTTTGAGTTCTTGCTCATTGTAACGACCTTATTGCTAATTGCTAATAAAAGGGGTGTTTTAATAGAAAAATAAAAAGAAATCTTAAAATTTTTTTATAAATCTCTCTTTTGTTATTGGAGTACAAAACTGATATACTTGCATCACTGGCTATGATGGCAAAGTCTCAAAATTTGGTGGGAAATACTGACATCTATATTAAAGGTCCTATCCTTTAGGGTTAAAAAAAAAAAGCCCCTTATGGTATGTCTAATACATAGAAAAGCCTCCCGTGATTTCAAAACATATATACCTCATGTTTTGAACTAAATTGTAAACTAACAAAATTCGTTAAACTTAACGGAATCCGGTAAATTTAACGGAAAATTTAATAGAATCCAGTAAATTTAACGGTAAACTTAACGGAATCCGATAAGTTTAACGGCCGAGACCATCATTTTCGTTAAGTTTAACGAATTCTGTTAGTTTACAATTTAGTTCAAAACATAAGGTGTTATTTTGTATATTTTGAAACCACAGGGGATTTTTCTGTGTATTAGGTATACTAGATGAGACTTTTTTGTTTTTATCCCTATCCTTTAAAATAGATTTTCTGTGAAATTGTATAGCATTCCTTATGTAAATTTCACAATTTTGGAAGGAACTTTAAATGAACAATTTAGACAAGTGGAGATTACATTTGTTTTGTATGTCGGATTCACTATTTGATAGAAGAGCTTCTCACAATTTGACTTGGTCTTCTAATTGATTACATAGTTTACTTTAAAGAACACAAGAGAGAAAGAAACTGAGTGAGAGATAGAGAGAATCATTGGTGCCCAAAAGGAGGCTATAATTATTTTGCAACAGGCTTACGTACAAGAAAAATCACAAGCATTTATTTGTTACTGTTTCCAGTTTATTACAATACATATCACACGAAAAACCAAATAATGAAGCGTATCCAATCTTATTTTTCAGAAGCATGTTGCAGATCGATTGTGGCTTTGGCGAAACACATCAGGGGAATGGAGGACGATACAGAGGTATGGCAACGAATTTCATCAATCCTTTCTCGCAGTCGTCGCCCTCTCCGCTAGCAAAGTAGTTAGGTCTGACCTGATTTAGCACGTAGGAGAAGCCATTTCCACGTCCTTGATTCAGACCTGCCAACCGGGTTGCGCCCCTAAAATCGCATGTCAAGAAGCTGTACAGGTTTGGCAGCAGGTACACGCTGTGAGGCCTCGAGATTTTGCTAGGAGGACCATACTTGAACACTGATTCACCAGCAAAACAACTAAGGTTAGACCAAACCAACACTAATACTCATAAATTTTTCTAATAATCAAAATTAGTTAAAGCTACTCTTTGGTAGATTCTGTGTTTTAACTTTTTTAGCCATTAAAAAAATCTAAAGTTTAGATGTAAAAGCAAACAAAAGCATTAAAAATTGATTATTAAAAATTAGAATATATAATCAAAGTAAGATAATCAACCGAGAACAAGCCTTAGAAAAGGTTTCCAGCAGATTAATAATATTAACCAGTTTGTTAGTAGATTTGGAATGTCCAATCAAAAGTATATCCAATTTATCTTGCCTATGCTAGAATGAAAAAACAAGTATATATCAAAATTGAATCGAATCAGATTTTCTAATTCAACTGAGACGCCAGTCTAGCCTTTGTAGCTATAAAAATTTCGGACAATAAATACAAGGCTAACCTAGTGTGTCGCCGAGGAAAAAGGCACCGTGATTCTTTGCCCAATTATTGTAATTGTAGCCGTAGCGCCATCCCTGAGACCCTCCAACAACAACTGTTTCAGCTTGGCTAATTGCCAAGGTGGCTACTAAGGTTAGGAGGAGGACAAGCAATCCTTTGCCAAAGCTGACGGCCATCTCTATTGTTTGTAATCGAATCAAATGAAGCTAGAAGCAGGCACGGATTTAAGGGGGGGCTGGTGGGGGCTTAAGCCCCCCCCCAAGCCGCCGGAAAACCCCCTATATATAGGGGATTCCAAATGCTTGCTTCTAAAATGCAGTAGGTAACTAGGTAGGTAGGTAGGTACTACCTTTCTCTTCCTATGTGTCTCTTAGGATACTGGTATTATTGTCTGAAATTTTCAATAGTTATTTATGTTTTCACCTGCTGGTGATGTAATAACTTGGATTTTCCTAAAATGTTTTGAGCAGGTCTGAACTCTGTAGTTATTCATCATATATTCTGGACTTTGTTAGAGCCTGTGAGACTCGGAAACATAGAGCCTGGGAAACATAGCCTTTTTTTTTTATTTCAGATGTTTGGTTGTTGGCAAAGTATTTTTTGTGCATCGCTGTCATGAACTATATGGTGGAGTGGGCTTTCTTTTGTTGATCAAGAAGCTTGCCAACAATAGTTGTTGGTGCTGTTTTAAATGTATGTTCTGGAACAAAGAATGCTGTAAATGTATTTCCTGGAATTTAGAAAAGTTCTTGATTTAACGCTTATGACATCCCTTGCACTTCAAGAAGAATTAAATTTGCAATTACTATCAAAGTTTTCCTGCTATTTCGCTTTTTGACCGCCTTAGTTTTTTATTTTATTTCGAATTCTGATCATGAAATCAATAAGCAGGGTGAGTGATAGATTATTGATAGTTTAGAGTATTTTTTTGGAGCATTTTGAGATTTCCAAGAACTTATCAAATTCATATGAAAGGGGCAATTTTTAAACTATTTTAGTATGCGATGGGCAATTCTTAAACTATTTTTTTGAGCGGTTTATGCCTCCGAGTACTATACATATCTTGATAGGCCTTCTGTTTTCGTTGTTTCTTTTGTAGATTTGGGTAAGTTACATACCCAAAAATTCAGAACAAATTTTTGGATATGTATAATTATATGTTTTTATTATTTTTATAATTATTGATTCTAAATTTTACTTATTAAATATATTTATTTCGTCACAAAAAAAATTTTTTAATACACTTCAGCCCCCCAAAAATAAATTTCTGGCTCCGTCCCTGGCTAGAAGTGATAAGATGTATAGGCAGATGGATGATATGAATTTGGGATGCTTTAGTTCGGTTTATATAGATGTTCCTGGTAATCTGATCCAACTCTTGTTGACTGTTTCTCAAGATTAAAAAAAAAAAAACCCAGCTGTTGACCGGAGGATAGAATGTGTAAGATCATCATTTTGCCGGTTTTCTTACGTAACGTTGAGAGAATTGCACAACAGAATTTCTAGATTTTCATGCCTTTGACAGCAATATGGTCTACTTTAATTCGTCTAAATCTCATTAATGCCCTGAGGAGGCTTCAAGGTTGAAATTCTAGCAAATTAGGTTGCATAGTTACAAGAATTGTGAAGGCCGGAAGGGTGGGCATAAATGTAATGTTGTTGGTTGGCAAGGAAAATTTAAGGGCCAGGGTGCATGATTTAGTTTTTCTCAAAGATGAAGAATATTATTAGGGATGGCAATGGGGCAGGGGATACCTCCCCCAACCACCGCCCCGTTGCATTTTAATTCCCCACGCCCCCGACTTCCCCCGCCCCGCCTCGCTTCCCCCGTGGGATTAAAAAAAATTTATTATATAATTTCATTATAATTAAATTTGAGCAAGTAATCAAGTACTAAAATATCAACACATCACCAAATTATTATTCATTGTAATTTCACAATTGAAACTCATAAAAATAGTTAAACAAAGGTTATTTGAATACAATCTAATATGATAAAACAAATATAACTAAAATAATAAAGTTTTCACTTTTGATACAAATATAATCACTAAATTATTATTGTGTTTTTTTTAGAAAAAAGTGTTATTGTATTAAGTGTAGTTAGGAATTTAACATAAATGTATTATTAATAAATTTAGTATAAATAATTAATAATTTTTATTAATAGACATGTATAATTAGTAGTATAATTGATAATATCATTATATATATAATTATGTGTATATATATATATTTCAAACGGGTGGCGGGGCGGGGGAGTATACCCCCACCCCCCGCCCCATTTCTAAACGGGGGGAAAAATTCCCCCCGCCCCAATGACCCCCCCGCGGATGCCTGCCCCCGTTGCCATCCCTAAAATAGTGTGTTTGGATTGTAAGTTATTTGAGATATTTTTACTGTAGCACTTTTTGTGATGTGATGTATGTGAGATAAAAAAGTAATTGGGAAGATAAAAAGGTGTATTGGAAATTGTAATGGTGATGTCAGCAAATATATTTGGCCAAATAATTGGCTGTCCAAACACATATATATATATGTCTGTTTGGAAGAAATATTTTTTTGGAATGATGATATATTACGTTTTTGGGATGGGGTATAAAAAGATGATTAGAAAAAAATAAGAAAAAATATTAAAAATGTGTTTATGATGTAAAAAAAAAATTATATAAAAATGGCTATTCAATTATGACTTTATGAGGAGCTCCGGAAGTCAGTAAAAGCAACTGCACTTGTGTTGACAGGCACGGGAATGTCAACGAAGTTTTAAGACGCTCCATCGAAGACATTTTCTTTCTCATTGGTCTGACAATCGAGAAAGGATGTGCATGCAGAAAACTTTATAACAAACAAGTCAAAATGGGTTTCTGTAAACCTATATTGACGATTTCGTTTGCTTGCCTCCAATTTTCTTCCATCTTGAAAAGGAAGGATAAAGGCATAGACGAAGGAAAATGTGACAGCAAGCCGCTAAATCAATTTCTCTGTGAGAAAATAAGACCTTTGATGATGGGCTATGCGCATCTCTCTTGCTTGCAAAAATTAATGCAACAAAGACATGATGGCAGGAAAATAGAATTACCACTCTTAAAGGACATGATTATTAATGATCATTGAAGTTGATCAAGTTGACTACTGTTATGAAAAAGAAAATGGGTATGAGTTTCCATTTTCAAGTTTCTTTTTATTTCTTGAATTAAGAAGTGAAAAAGAATTGGTTGAAGAAGATTTTGAATAAATATTGGTCTTTTAATTGTTGATGCAGGACTCATGTTTGGTGAATCCTATACGTTTGGTTTGGACATGTTGTGAAATTTTATCTCAAGAAATTACCGCCAACTTCTCAAATAAGAATATTTTGCCTATTTGAAGAAGAAGAAGTAGCCTATCTAGGATGTATTTTTTTTCTACTTAAGACTTTTGAATATTTCCCAAAAAAAAAAAAAAGAAGAAGAATCTTTCAATGTTCTCAACCAAGCAGACTTTGCGATCAAGGAACCTTGGCCTCTTAATTAGCCCAAAACCCATTTTGTAATCCCATTTTGACATAAATTACCCATTTTAGTTTGGGACACGTATTTTACTTAAATGAGCAAATTACTTGGCTACCCACTAAACTTTTCGAATAATAGAGTTTTGGTCATTCAATTTTTAAAAGTATGCATTTACCCGCTAAACTATCAAAAATATAATGTTTGGGCCATTTAGTTTATTTCTACCATGGACTCGCACAACTCATGAGACATAGTCGAGGGGCAATTTAGGAAGCACAAAATGTATCTACCTATTAAATTATTGCGCGAGTATGTACTTACCCACTAAACTATCGTACAAATATATATTTATTTATTTATTCACTAAACTATCGTGCAATCCTTAGATATGACAAACTTAACTGTGGAAATAGATAGAATGATCCAAAATTTATACTTTTGATTATTTAGTGGGTAAGCATATACACATAAAAGTTGAATGGTTAAAACTCTACTCTTTGAAAAGTTTAGTAGGTGTTCAGGTAATTTGCTCTATTTAAATCAATACTGGTGAGTTAAAACAAACAAAACCATCCAGCTCAATTGGAATCCCCATCTCCTCTAGTAAGCCATTGCCACCCAAAATTCAATGTTTTAAAACTCGGATAGTTAATTGAATCGATGAGGTGTTCGAGTCAAGATTCAACCGTTTGGACCGATTCAACCCTGGTTCAATGAATTTTTTTAAAAATAATATATATATATATGCACAAAATAAGACATGCAATGTACTAATTTAAAACTTTATATGATGAAAAGTTTAATATTTTCGACGAACTTGGATTTTCAAAAATAAATTTTTTAAATTATAAGTTGAAACAAATAAAGTTCATCTCAATTTCAATTATATCTACCAAAAAATAATCTTAGATCCAACCCAAAAATATCACTATATTTTGAAATTATACAAAATTCATGTCTATGGGAATTAGACATTGTGAGTTTAAATTTTAATTCACGTTTTTGGGATTTAGAGATTGCAACTTAAAAAAAAATAAAGTTTGGAGTTTGAAGAAAGTCAGGAGAATCGAAAATAGAGATGCAAACTTGATAAGAAGCAAAAAATGAGATGAAAGTGAGTGATGGTGGCATTTAATAATTAATCTTTAGGGTTATAGAAAAAAAATTCTTTTTTAATTTTTTTCAATTTAATAGACGAAAATAAAATTAAAAGAGAGAAGAAAATATCAATAAATTAAAACTAAAGAGATTTGATTAAAAAGAAGGTGACTAAAGAAAAGAGGAGAGAGAGAGAGAGAGAGAGAGAGTTGAAGATTATAAAAAAAGAGTCATGAGAGAATGAGATTTTGTAGAGAAAATGGAGGAAAGAAAGATAGACGTTTATCTTATATAAATGTGTTATCAAAAGATAGTAATCGGATGTGATAGTGCAATGGCTACTATGCTGGCTTCGTATCACAGAGGTCCTGAATTTGATCCTTGGTAGCCACATTTTGCAAAACTTAAAAAAATATTGAGGAAAAAATCGAAAAACTGAAGCTCGGATTTACCGGTTCTTGACCAATTTTTTGACAAGGTCAACTTTAATATAAAACCAAACCAGTGTCATGGCCGGTCGGGAACCGGCCGGTCTAGTTGAGTTTTCGAAACATTGCCAAAATTAATCTCCTCCACCCCAACAACCCTATCTTAGATTGTGCTAGGTAATTAATAAATTGCATTTTTTTTTTTGGAAAAATCAATTCATTGAAGTGTTCTACATGCTTAATCCAAATATATTACTTCCTAGAATTTTTTAAATTTAAGATGATAGGCAATTAGGTAGAGATTTTCTTGGTAATCATAATCAGTTGAACTTAGCAACTTTATGTTTAGGATATTTCAATGTTGAATGTATATTTTCTTCTTTCTGTTACTTCTTGTTTTCCGGACGACTTAATTTGGTAATTCAAGGTACCTCCTTTTATTCTCCATTGTAGTGCACAATCTTGGCTTCGCGGCATTTGATTTCGTCAATAACATATCACAAACGCCAAATCCAATGATTAAAATCCCTTTCCAGATATAGGCTGGAACCAACGTAAAGGGTATCGAAAAGAAGAAGATTTTGACTTCGCAAGAGCAAGGGGAGGCTGAGCAGAGAGCGCTTGCAGCTGCCCCTACCTCAAGTAACCATCATCATTTTCTGCAACAGCCATTATATATTAAGCCAATCAGAGTTCCTGTTCTCGACTTCCTGGACAAAATTAGGTAAAGAACTGCATAGCTAGCATTTGGGAGAGTAGAAATCAATTACAATTGCCGGCTTTCCGGTGTTCGAGTCTAAAGCTATTCCATACTTATAAAACGTTGATTTACAAATAATCTTGGCTATTAGTGTATGCTGAATGGTGTCAAAAAACTAGCGAACCAATTCACGCAACAAACTGAACCAACATAAGTCTATTATTTTAACGAGTTTAAAGTTGTATTCAAATTTGAATGATTTATTCGTCAAGTTGAATATAAATGAACTTTTATTCAGCCAAACTCGAGACTGGCTTATTCGTGCTTGATTTTGATACATTGATAGTTGAGCAACCAAGCTCAAATAAGCTTTTAGCAATCCGATCTCAGTTTGAATTTTAAATAGTTTAACTCATTTTACAACTCGATTTTGCAAATAAGATTTTAATATAAACAACTGGACAGATATTAAGTCTGTTCCATCTAAACTTGTACTTATTTTGCCCCCAACCCAAATTGGACATCATTGTCCCCGCCATTGGACATTATGGTCTCCCTATCTCTCATTTATTTAGCCAGTGAGCAACTGAACGAGACACTGGTATTACCCGGAATACAAGATGCATCCAAGAATAGGATCTCAAGTGTGCAAACTATGCAAAATCATTTCTCCAAAAGAAAAAATTATGTAAAATAAAATAACGAGTGAAAACTGAAAACCCATGACCACGAATTTATGAGTAACAAGTGCATGTAACAGGCTTACGTAGAAGAAAAACCACAACTAAATAAATTGCATTTATTTGTTACTTTTTCCAGTTTATTACAATATCACATGAAACAACCAAATAATGAAGCGTATCCAATCTTAATTTTCATCTGCAATATAATTTTTTTTTATTTTTGAATAGTAGCACGTAATCATGCTACGCACATAAAATCAATACTTGAGCAAGAAGCATGTTGCAGATCGATTGTGGCTTTGGCGAAACACATCAGGGGAATGGAGGACGATACAGAGGTATGGCAACGAATTTCATCAATCCTTTCTTGCAGTCGTCGCCCTCTCCGCTGGCAAAGTAGTTAGGTCTGACCTGATTTAGCACGTACGAGAAGCCATTTCCACGTCCTTGATTCAGACCTGCCAACCGGGTTGCGCCCCTAAAATCGCATGTCAAGAAGCTGTACAGGTTTGGCAGCAGGTACACGCTGTGAGGCCTCGAGATTTTGCTAGGAGGACCATACTTGAACACTGATGCACCAGCAAAACAACTAAGGTTAGACCAAACCAAGTTAACACTAATACTCATAAACTTTTCTACTTATTGTTCTCGTGCGCTTTATATTTTGCAAAAGCTGATTATACAAAATAATTATAAAGAATAATCAAAATTAATTAGTTAAAGCTATTCTTTGATAGATTCTGTATTTTAACTTTTTTAGCTATTAAAAAAAATCTAAAATTTAGATGTAAAAGCAAACAAAATCATTAAAAAATGATTATTAAAAATTAGAATATATATAATCAAAGTACGATAATCAACAAGTATATATCAAAATTGAATCGAATCAGATTTTCTAATTCAACTGAGACGCCAGTCTAGCCTTTGTAGCTATAAAAATTTCGGACAATAAATACAAGGCCAACCTAGTGTGTCGCCGAGGAAAAAGGCACCGTGATTCGATGCCCAATTATTGTAATTGTAGCCGTAGCGCCATCCCTGAGACCCTCCAACAACAACTGTTTCAGCTTGGCTAATTGCTAAGGTGGCTACTAAGGTTAGGAGGAGGACAAGCAATCCTTTACCGAAGCTGACGGCCATCTCTATTGTTTGTAATCGAATCAAATGAAGCTAGAAATGATAAGATGTATAGGCAGACGGATGATATGAATTTGGGATGCCATTTCTGGGTTTATATAGATGTTCCTGGCAACCAGATCCAACTCTTGTTGACTGGTTCTCAAGATCAAAAAATATCCAGATGTCGACTTGATAGAATGTGTAAGGTCATCATGTTGCCGGTTTTCTTAGGCTATGTTGAAAATTATACAGCAGAATTTCTAGATTTTCATGCCCTTGACCGCAGTATGGTTTAATTCGTCTACAACTCATTAATACCGTGAGGAGGCTTCAAGGTTGATATTAGGGGTGTTATTGAATCGTATCGAACTCCAGTATTGCCATACTCAAAGCACAAACTTTATGCCTAATAGCAGAATTTGAATTTGAACTCAAGTTTGAGCAAGTTGTTTGAACAAAGTTCAAACTCGACTTGACGTAATATTTGGAGGGCTCAAACTCAAATCGATAAAACTCGAGAAGTTGGTGAGCTCAATATCGAGTTCGAGTCCCCAAACTCAATATATGGTTATGGTCGTAAATATTACAAATAATCCATTTAAAAGAGTAATTTAATTATTTATAATATATTAATTAATATTACACCAAGTACTCGATAGAGCTTGATGAGCTCTTGAGTGTATGATATACATACTCGAGCTTGACTTGAAGACTCAATCAAGTAACTCGGCCTCGACTCGAGCTCGACATTAACCGAGTTTGACTCGAATTATTGACCGAACTTGAGTCGAACTATTGACCGAGCACTCACGAACAAGAGTCGAACTACTCGATTGAGTTGCACCCTCGGTTGAAATTCTAGCAAATTAAGGTTGCATACGTTACAAGAATTGTGAAGGCCTAAAGGCTGGGCATAAATGTAATGTTGTTGGTTGACGAGGAAAATTTAAGAGCCAGGATGCATGATTAAGTTTTTTCAAAGATGAAGACTATGTCTGTTGGGAAAGAAGATTATTTGAAAAACTTTTTTGGAATCATGATGTAGGATGTGATATAAAAAGGTGATTAAGAAATTTAATAAAGATTAAAAGAATATGTTTATGATGTTACAAAAAAAATTATATAAAAAATGGCCATCCAATTATGACTTTATGAGGAGCTCTGGAAGTCAGTAAAAGCAACTGAATTTGGGTTGATAGATACGTGAATTTCAACGAAGTTTTGAAACGGTATAGCAAAGGCAGTTTCTTTCTCATTGGTCAGACAATGGAGAAAGGAAGTGCATCTAGAAAACTTTATAACAAAAAATAAAAAAATCAAAATGGCTTTCTGTTAACTTATGTTGACAATTTGGTTTACTTGCCTCCAATTCTCTTTTATTTTGAAAAGTAAGAAAGATATAGAAGGAGGAAAATGTGACAGCAAGCCGCTAAATTAATTTCTTGGTGAGAAAATAAGACCTTTGATGATGGTCTATGTTCATCTCTCTTGCTTGCATAAATTAATGCAAAAAAGACGTGATGGGAGGAAAATAGTAATACCACTCGTAAAGGACATGATATTAATGATTATAGAAGTTGAGCAAGTCCACTACTGTTATGCAAAAGAAAATGGGTATGAGTTTCCATTTTCAAGATTCTTTTTATATCTTGAATTAAGAAGTGAAAAAGGATTGATTGAAGAGGTACAATATAAGAAGATTTTGAATAAACATTGGTCTTTTAATTGTTGATGCATGACTCATGTGTGGTGAATCCTATACGTTTGGGCATGTGGTGAAAATTTATCTCAAGAAATTACCGCCGACTTCTCGAATAGGAATATTTTGCATTTCTGAAGAAGAAGAAGAAGCCTAGCTAGGATGTATTATTTGTTCTGCCTAAGAATTTTGAATTTTTCCGAAAAAAAGGAATCTTTCAATGTTCTCAACCAAGCGGACTTTGGGATCAAGTAACATTGGCATCTTAATGAAAGCCCAAAACCCATTTTGTAGTCCCATTTTAACATAAAGGGTAAAAAATAAAAAAACTCCTGTGATAAATCTAATATACATAAAAGCCCTCCGTGATTTCAAAATATACAACACGACACCCCGTACTTTGAACTAAATTGTAAAGGTGACGAAATCCGTTAAAGTTAAAGGAATTGGATGAAATTACCAAAATGCCCTGATATAATTAAGCAAAAGACAGCTCAAAAAAATTATTTGTTTTATTCTTTAGATAGAGAGAATTGAGGGTTAAGGGGTAGAACATGTATATTTGTTAAAAATTAAGTATAAAATTTTTTTTTAGGTTCGAATAAGTCATTTCTATTAAGTTTAACGGATTCCGTCACCTTTACAATTTAGTTCAAAGTACGGGGTGTCATGTTGTATATTTTGAAACCATGAGGGGCTTTTCTGTGTATTAGATTTACCACAGGGGATTTTTTTGTATTTTATCCTAACATAAATTATCCATGGGTAAATTACATATAACCATCCTATAGTTTTGCACAATGCCAGATGCTGCTCTAAAGTTTCAAAACAGCCACATAACTCCCATTTAGTGGAATTAGACTAGAAGCAGTCTAAAAGTACGTGTGATGAAATAATAACATCCACTTAACCTCCCCTATGGTTTGCATAAATATCCATTTTATTCTCCTGTGATTATTTCATTTATTCACGTAATCCTCCTATGGTTTTGTACATGGTGGTAAGTTGTTGTTTGATTTAACATTTATATAAGAGCACTAGTGGTATTTCAGCTAATGACGTTATATAAATTATGAGAAAAATGCAGTTTTGATACCCAAACTTTGACACATGAGCTGTTTTAGTCTCCAAATTTTGGGCAAAAACAAATTTGGTGCCCAAACTTTCAAATTTTGAGCACATTTAGTACCCTTGACGATTTTTTCCCAAATTGCTACCGGAAAAAGTCATGTGACAGTCACATGTCCGGCCATTATTGTATAAAAAAATGCCAAAAAAATGTCAAATGCCATTCTAATACTAAGTATTTTAAGGACTAATAATGTAATTAAAAAAACTAAGGACTAAATAACATCACATGAGTCATTTAAAAAATAAAAGAAGAAGAAAATGATGTAAAACTCTGCCAAACTCATTTCATAGGTTTCCTTTTGGAGAGAGTGAGAGAGAGAGAGATGGAGCACAGATAGAAATGAGTTTGGCAGAGTTTTACATCGTTTTCTTCTTCTTTTATTTTTTAAATGACTCATGTGATGTTATTTAGCCCTTAGGTTTTTTTTAATTACATTATTAGTCCTTAAACTTAATACTTAGTATTAGAATGGCATTTGACATTTTTTTTGACATTTTTTTATACAATAGTGGCCGGACATGTGACTGTCACATGACTTTTTCCGGTAGCAATTTGGGAAAAAATAGTCAAGGGTACTAAATGTGCTTGAAATTTGAAATTTTGGGTACCAAATTTTTTTTGCCCAAAATTTGGGGACTAAAACTGCTCATGTGTCAAAGTTTGGGTACCGAAACTGCATTTTTCTCATAAATTATTTTTCATTAAATTTGCAGTTTACATTAAACCATAAAAGGTGAAATGAATATTTTGAAACGTTAAGGGAGTTATGTGGCAAAAAATGAAACCACATGAGAGTTATTAATAATTTGCTCTTTTTAGTGTGGGACACATATCTTATTTAAATCAAGACCGGCGAGTTAAACAAACAAAACCATTCAGTCCAATCGGAATCCCCGTGTCCTCTAGTAAGCCATTGCCACCCAAAATTAGTCCCCTCCAACCCAAAAACCCTATCTCAAGTTGTGCGAGGTAATTAATAAAGAATTAATCTTTGTTATATTGTCAGTACGGATTTGGATGTATATTACATCATCTCAATTTAAATTTAAATACTTGCAGTTTTCCTGGTTACAGGAAAGTAGGAAACTGTAATTGATTTCTACTCTCCCAAATGGAAGTTATGCAGACTTCAATTTGTCCAAGAGGTTGAGAATTGGAACTCTGATTGGCTTAATTTTATGATGCCTGATGCAGAAAACGATGATGGTTAACTAAGGTACTCACGAGTCGCAACTCCATCCTTGTTATCATGATTTGTAAATCTCTAGGTGAAGTCGGATTTTTGTTTAATTTTTTTTCAGCGTAAATGGAAAGTTTTGAATCAAAAAATCTCACACTTTCTCCCATCGTGCCACCCAACCCATCCCTCCCCCAATCTAAGTGAAGTTTGATTTCCTTCTTAATCGTTTGATATTTTATGTGTTTGCTTTCAATGGTACATTGTTGTCATGTTACAACTTTTGATGGTCTTAATGAAGACTTTTTTTAAAAAAATTAAGACTATGCTCTTTTTTTTTTTGATAGAAAAACTAGAAAATTTCATTAAGGTGAGGATAGGTCCGTAGAAATTGCAGAAGAAAGAAAAGGTGATGGAGAATATCTCCAACTACAAATATCTGAAATAGAACTAGCATTTCTAGCTAATAAATGTGCAGGCACATTTACATTCCTAGGAAGCCAATTCAATGCTAAGTACAGAGTCTAACGTAATTCCAATTCAATTTGCATTGTACTTTTAACGTCGCTATTTAATATTTAAAGGACCATAATAATTGAAACTCATATTGTGGAACAAAATGTAAAGTCAAAACTATTCTATCAATTATCCTAAATTTACTTAAAATTAAAAATTTTGAGGATCAAATTTGTTTTGATGGTAACATTAGGGAAGTCCAAAACTAAATATCTCCCAAATAAAATACTACCTGGATCAACGTTGAAATTCCATACCGAACCAATCTTACTTATAAAAAATTTCCCTTCAAAGTATGTCTAATTTGACATAGGCGACTGATGCTGTGCTATAAAGATAATAGACGTGAGACCAAATATATTTACCGGTGTATTAAAATTTGATAAAAAATGTTATACAAACTTCTGGGGAGAATATCATTTTGCAATAGAATTTAGAAGAAAATTTTTTAGAGTACAGAGATTTAATTTTTTGAATCTCGGGGAGCTCAGCACTTAACAACTTCTTTTCATCAATGTTACTGTATCTTTAGAAGCGAAATTATCCAGGGAATTCTGATGTCCCAATGAACCCCGAGCTTCAATTTCCATCTCACCCCAGTATTTGATATTTGATTACTTCAAAAATATCATGCGTCGCCTACAAAAAGTTGATTTAATGTGCTTTTTTAATTTTTTTTCGAATAAGGGAAAGTTGGAATTTGAGAAGCAGGAAGAAGATAGGGGAGATTTAATACGAGACTTCTAAGTTCTGGAATTTTAACCTTAACTATAAACTAAAGCGTTCTTGGCAGTTTAATGTGCCCTTGGAAACCAATACTATTAGCTAGTAGTCTTCGTCGGACTAGGACTCAGTGCTATTGTGATTAATACAATTCGGTGCAGTTATTGTACATATTCAAATTTGTAATGTACAATTACATCATAATATTATATTGAATATTTTATTCATATATATCAATTTTTTCATAAGTACGATAATGGGATATAATTGTATATCCAATAATATAAAAAGTACAACAATCGAACCAAATTGTTTGAACAACAATCCAACTGCACTGGCTTTGTTTCCATCTTGGTCTAACAAATGGCCTCGGCAGACAAGGACAAGAAAATATCTTCTACACTTTCAACCAGACTTGGGTGGTGATATTGGTTTGATTTTTTAGTTTTTGCACCAAAATCTGTGAGCTGATTCTTTCCTTTCCTTCTCTTTTCTTCAATCCAAACGGTGCCTAAATCCTAGTGAGAAGGTTTTGAAGCCTGCCCTCGAAACGCATCCCTACTTTTTAAAAAAAAAAATATATCATCATTCATTAAATCTGTAATAATGGTAGAAATTGCATCAACCATATAGAAATACAAACAAATCTAAAGAACAAAGTTAAATGGTACAAATTTGAAAATTCAAAGAATACTACACTGTAAAATTCGCAAAATATCTAAGAGATAAAAATGCTTATAGATGCATGAGTCCCTTTCTTAATGTCCTTGTTTCAAAAATTATAAGGTGCAATTGCATCCAAACTATTTATGGTTGAGATGTTTTTATTTGAAAATTGGAATGTGGGACAGGAATGATTGTGCTTTCATCCAATTTTATTCAAATTTGACTTATTTATTTATCAAGTTGAATTTAAAGGAACTTTTATCGAGCCAAACTTGATTGATTAGTTGAGCAACTAAGCTCAAAAGAGTTCTTGAAAATCCAATATCAGTTCGAGCTTTAAGTAGCTTGATTCATCCGACAGACCTATTTGCAAATAATATAAACAATTGGTTTGATATTTAGTCCGTGCTCTCTAAACTTATGTACTTAATTTTTCCCCCAAATTAAAATTTTGACTCCGCCATTGATGACATATTACTGTCCCTATCTTTCAATTATATAGCCAATAAGCAATCAAACGATGACACTAGTATTAAACAGAATACTTTAGATACATCCAAGAATAGGATCTCAAGTGTGAAAAGCATGTAACGTAAAGAAAGAATGAAAACTGCCCCTCCTGGACAGCTCGGTTGGTCACGGGAACCTTCTTAGGAACCGTTGTCCATTCTTCCCCACCAAAGATCGAGTCCCAGTGATTACCGGTTCGAGGGGATGGGGAAAAAATGAAAACTGAAATTCCGTGGCCATATCTGTGAATAACAACAAATGCATGTAACAGGCTTACTTAAAAGAAAGACCACAGGCAATCTATTGCATTTATGTGTAAATCTTTCTAGTTTATTACAATATCACACGATTATAAAAATTGAATTAATAAGTGTATCCACTCTTTTCCATTGTATTCTGCCACATTATTATAGTAGCATGTATTCATGCCATTACATACAAAAAATTAAAACTCAAGCGAGATAACTGTTCGATTGAGCATGTTGCAGATGCGAGATAACTGTTTCATTACGCATGCTGCAGATTGTTGCTTTCAGGGGAAAGGAGGACGATACAGAGGAATGACAACGAATTTCATCAGTCCTTTGTTGCAGTCATCACCGCTTCCCTCTCCGCTAGCAAAGTAGTTAGGTCTGACTTGAGTTAGCTGGTATGAAAAGCCATCTCCACCTCCTTGATTCGGGCCTGCCAACAGGGTTGCGCCGCTGAAGTCACATGTCAAGAAGCTGTACAGGTTTGGCAGCAGGTACACGCTATGAGGCTGCACGGTGTCGCTAGGAGGAGGATACTTGAACACTGGTACACCAGCACGACAATAAACGTTAGACCATATTAAATTAACATTAATTTTGATAAGTTAGGGCTTGTTCTCGTCTATTTTAATTTAGTAAAAGCCAATTATGAAAAATGATTATCAAAATAATGAGAATCGGTTAAAACTACCCTTTAAGAAATTCTTTAAAAAATGATTATTTAAAATTAAAATCTATAATCAGGTAAAATAATTAATCAAGAACAAGCCCTAAAGAAGGTTCCAAGCATATTAATGTGCACCAGTTTGCTAATATATTTGGAATTTTTTTTTTTTTTTTTGTCAAAATAAAGGACCTGGCCCCACTTCAGGCCCCAACCCTTATTCGGGTTGTTGGGTTACCCCATTTTCGTTACTGGGACTCGAACCGGTGACCTACGGGATACTACCGCATGTGGTCACTGGTTGAGCTACCCAGGAAGGGCGCTAATATATTTGGAATGTTCGTTCCAAATTATCGAATTAGGTTGCATAGCCTAGAATGAGGAAAAAAGTGCTTAGCAAAATTGAATTGAATCATATATTGTGACTCAACTGAGAAGTTAGTGCTCTAGCCTTAATTCGGACGTATAAAAGTTTTGAATACTAATACAAGGCTAACCTAGTGTGTCCTTGAGAAAAAAGGCACCGTGATTCAATGCCCAATCAGTATATTTGTAGCCATAGCGCCATCCCTCGGACTCCCCAACAACAACTGTTTCAGCTTTGCTAATTGCCAATGGGGCTATTAAGGTTAGGAGGAGAACAAGTAATCCTTTACCAAAACTGATGGCCATCTCTATTTTTTCTTTTTTCTTTCTCCTGTATTCGAATTAAATGAATGACGCTAGAAATGACAAGATGTATATGGTTGGATGATCTGAATTTGGGTTGTTTTAGTTGGGTTTATATGGATGTTCCTCGCAACCTAATCCAACTCTTGTTGACTGTCTCAAAAATAAAAAAATTTCTAAATGCTGACTGAGTAGAATATGTCCAAGATCATTTTTCCAGTTTTCATAGCTAATGTTGAAAATTGTACAACAAAATTCTGGATTTTCATGCCTTTGACCACAGTATAGTTTCCCTTGCTTCATCTAAATCAATCTCATTAATGCCCTCAGGAGGCTTCAAGGTTGCATACGTTACAAGGCCTGTAAAGGCCTAAAGGGTGAGAATAAATGTAATATTGTTGGTGGACGAGATAAAAGCAAGAGCCAGGGTGATTTTCTTCAAAGATGAGGAATATAGCTATGATTATGACGAGCCCACGGAAGTCAGTAAAAACAACTGAATTTGGGTTGGTACTACCGGAATTTCAAGGAGCTCTGAAACGGTCAATCAAAGGCAGTTTCTTTCTCCTCATTGGCCAGACAATCAAGAAAGAAAGTTTATTTGTAGAAATTTAGAGTTTAGACCAAGACAATTTTTGTGTGACAGAATACTTTATTAATTCTAATAAAATCAAAATGGTTTTCTAGATACTTTTGTAACCGATTTAATTTTCTTCCAATTTTTTTCTATCTTCAAAAGGAAATGTGAAAACCAAGCCCTAAATTAATTTCTTGGTGCGAAAATAAGACCTTTGATCATATGTACATTCCCTTGCACAAATGCAGCAAAATAATGGCCAACCTTATAAGTTATAATTAATTTGCATCTTCAATCCAAAACGGAGATTATACATCATTTCTAGGATGGCAATGGGCGGGGGTGCCCGCGGGCAACGCCCCGCGGGGGGCTCTCGGGGGGGGGATGGGGGGCGGGGTGGGGCGGGGGCGGGGGGGAATTTTTTCCCCCCGCTTAGAAACGGGGCGGGGGGCGGGGGAGTATACCCCCGCCCCATCCCCCGCCCCGCCCCCCGCAAAACAAAAAAAAGTATATATATAATTATATATAACATGTAAGTTA
Organism: Coffea eugenioides; assembly: GCF_003713205.1. Lineage (NCBI taxonomy): Eukaryota > Viridiplantae > Streptophyta > Magnoliopsida > Gentianales > Rubiaceae > Coffea > Coffea eugenioides. Next base: position 36,461,616 of record NC_040044.1, read on the forward strand.
ATTAGTTATAAACTTATGATAATGATATTATTAGTTAGATGTATTATATAATGTATATTAGTTTATGTAATATAATTGATATTATCAATTATATGAATAATTCTACATGTCTACTAATAGAATTTATTAATTAGTTATACTAAATTTACTAATATATTTATACTAAATTTCTAATTACACTTAATAGAATAACACTTTTTTCTCAAAAAAAACCACAAACACAATAATGAATTAGTGATTGCATTTGTACTAAAAGTGAAAACTTGACTATTTTAGTTATATTTATTTCATCATATTGGATTGTATTCAAATAACTTCTGTTTGATTGTTTTTATGAGTTTCAATTGCAAAATTACAATGAATAATAATTTGGTGATGTGTTGATATTTTAGTACTTGATTATTTATTAAAATTTAATTATAATAAAATTATATAATAAAATTTTATTAACCCCGCGGGGGCACCCGCGGGGGAAGCGGGGCGGGGGCGGGGCGGGGCGGGGGAGCAAGAGGCGGGGGCGGGGCGGGGGACGGGGGAACTAATAGGCAACGGGCGGGGGGATGGGGAGGGGTCCCCGCCCCCCCCCCCGTTGCCATCCTAATCATTTCATGTTCAACAGTCAGGAAGCAGAGCAAAAACAAGAAAAAAAAAAAAAAAAGAAAGAGGGGGAGGGGGGCGGGACATCAAACCGTTAAAGGCATAATAAAATGCTTATAAAAGTTGAGCAAGTTTAATTACTATTATAAAAAGTAAAAAAAAAAAAAAGTATGAGCTTTCATTTCAAGTTTCTTTTTTCTTTTAAATAAAATTAACAAAAATTGGTTGAAAAGGACAATAAGAAGATTTTTGAAGACAAATTGGTCTTATAAAAATCACCCGTATGTAGGGATGTAAGGAACAAGACAAGACAGTATGATTAAATCTCCATATCATGTGAAAATATTCCTAAAATTTTCATCCTTATTACAAGTAGCAAAGCTACATTGTCATGAGGGTGGGCCATTGCTCCCCTAAACCTTTGAAAATTAAAACTTGTGCTTGGAATTTTCCAGAAATTGTAAATTTTGTGAATAGAGGGGAGTATAAATGATGTTAAGTCAAATATTTCATATAAGAAAAAACAGCAACAAACCCAAGAGTGAATTTTTATAGAGACATACATGTTTCTCTTTCAGTTGATGAAATTTTCATAAGAGATTGACAAAACGAATTAGTGGAAAAGAATAGCAATATATTTTTGATATTTTAACTAAGAGTTAATCTTATATACACTTACATTTATATACTATCACGATTAGACATTTGATAATTATACAAAATTTGAATTTCAATTTAAAATTCAGATTAGTTATTAAACATTCAATAGTGATATTGTATACATAGTTGATGTATTAACCAAATAGTATAGTTAAAAAAAAAAAAGGAAAGGGTAATCCGAGTCCATAAAGCCACAAGGTCAGTTTTGGAGGGGGGTTTGGAGAGAGGATCCAAGGTACTTATAGCAAGAATAAAATTGTTGAAATTACACAAATTCAAGGATTTGTCGAGGATTGACCTTATTTTTATAAGGAGATGCCCTTTGGTAGAAGAAGGATGTTTGATTGACTGATTTGTTAAGGATTAATCATGCTAAGGACGTCAGTAAATACAAGCAGCTAAGCATTGGAATAACAGAATTGCAATAAGATGACCTTCGTACAAGAAGCATCTTGAAGTTAGATAGTATTATTCACTGTTTTCTTACACAGATTTTAAGATGATTTTGTAGCTGATTTTCAGAAAATTCCACGTTTCCAGTTCATTTAGCATATTTTTTTTCTCCAATTATGGGTTGAAAACTTTTAATCTGTTTTTTCTCCAACATCTACCATTTTGGCATTTTGTATTACTTCTCCTCTTTCTAATTTTTCCTTCTAATTATTTACTATCTTTTTCTTTCCTCGGTACCCAGAAAGAGAGATTGAGGAGAAAAGGAAGAGAAAATGCTCTCCATCTAGCTGGTGTGTACCTTGCTTCTAATCTCCAATCAGAACAAGTTAAGCCCACTGAATCAATTACTAAGGACCCATCAATTAGGATCCATGTTATTTTCACTGCTGAAGGAACATTAAATACATGGGCTGAACTACTGGACTAAGCATCGAAAGAAACAAAACAAAATTGTTAATGGAGGCCTAAAGGGCGATTTGAAGGTTGCAGTAATTGAATTTTTACCTTATAATTTGAAGCATTAAAATTTCGCTCCTTCGTCAAAGAGCTACTTCAACTTAGCAAAGAGGAAATGATTAGTTGAAGAGTTGTTTTAATCGACTAGGTGGAGATATCCAAAGAGGGATACAGTTCGAGGAGCAATACCACAAAGGAAAGAAGACGGGGGCCGCGGGGGAGGGAAGGGGTGGGGGGAGGAGGGAAGATAGAGAATGGACCTTTAAAATTCGGATCAAGAGATAATTGTAGTTTATGATTAATAGTGAGGAATGGTTTAAATTGAAATCGAATGAATTAAATTTAGGGATAATTGCAGAAACATCCCCTGAGTTTTCTGACAATTGCACTCATCTTCCTTGAAGTTTGAAAAATGGCACTAACCTCCCCTAGCATGAATTTGGGTCCTATAGTTGACATAAGATAGGATAAATTTACTTCTATACCTTAAGAGTTTAAGGTTGTTAGTAAACAAATTTGGGGCAAAAAAAAAATTAGGGCAATAAACAAGTCTAAAATAAATAATCAAACAAGATGAACAGTTATTTTTTATTTTATTAGGCACTATAAGTGCACTTAGAAAATGGTGTCATTTTGATGCTCCAACATGATGCCATTTTGTGATTGACAACATTTGAGAGGACAATGCAAAGCATATATTTTCTACATAGAATAGAAGTAGAAGCAAGAAAATGTAGAAGAAAGAAACCTCCAAGTAAACTTTCATAGAAAAATAAGTTTTGGTGGTTTTGGTTGAATTTATTTTATCTTATGCATTTATGAAACAAAATGAGAAAGAAAGCAGAAATTAATTCAAAATTTAAGTTTTTTTTTAAAATCTGTGACAATCAAAAGATGATGGGTAAACAATTTTTTAACATCTCAACTCAATACACAAAATTGTGGTGTTAGTTATAGTATGATGAAATTGCTATGTCGATCATGAGAGAATTTTCTTGCTTGATCAACAATCTCTTTATATGCTTTAGAATCTCATATTTTTGAACATATGTTTGTTGTTTCTTCCAAATTTTACTATTGCCCTTGTTCTCTTTACACATATATTTTTGAGTCTCACTAATTGTTTCCATCTCCTAATATTTTTCATTCTTTTACTAATACTACCTCATAAGAGGCAAAAAGGGTACAAATGGAACAAAATTATTATCTCACTTTCCAAAAGACTTTTTTAATGGCACTTTCTCTAACATGGGCTGAAATTGCTATCAAAATCTTAAGTTCATGGGAGATTAGTGCTATTTTCCAAATCTGAGGAGAGGTAAATACAACTGTCAGAAACCTTAAGGGATGTTTCTGCAATTATCCCTAAAATTTATTGTGGAACTTATAATAGACGCAAAAGTTATTATATCTTTGTAGGTTGTCGTCTTGATGTGTATATTTATTGTTTCAAATATTTACATTTGCTAAGTTAGTGTCTATTGCTAACACATTGATCAACACACTTTTTTTGAACTCTGTCCAAAATTTTAAAGAAAATGTTAGTCCTTATGTCAGTCCTACACATGCATGTAGGTAAAAATTGATGGTTGACTGTATTACAGAAGCCTACTTTTGAAAGAAATAACACACACCTGTCTTTTTGGGGTGAAAAGTCAGATAGTATTCTTTTGGTCTTCGATTTCCTGTTGCAGCAATTTTCCTAGTAGAATGTTGTTAGATGTCTCGTAACGCATAGCTTGCAATTAGATTAACATGGCAGCAATATATTTTTGGGCATCTGAGACGCGATTTGTTCTCCTGTGACATTAAGGATTGGTTGCCTTTGGGGCTCGACTGATGTGTTGGTCCCCTGAACAAGGATTCTTCTTCTTCAGCTAAGTTGTCTAGTTTGCTTTTGTGGTTGATCCTATTTCCTCTTCGCTCCTCCAACTCCAGTACCCTGCACGATTTATAAGCCTGACTTGCGAGGTAAAACCTCAAATTTATGTACCCATTCACAGAAAAATTATTTACTATCATATGTATGCTATATAGATTAGATAGCAGAATCAAACTGATTTGTTTCCGTTGTTTTGTCATGTTTGGTTTGCCATTATTTTGTTCTAAGCCTTCCCTTTCGTGAATTCAGCTCTGATTATGCTGGCTCTATT